>NC_053166.1:7381655-7624155 GCF_016835505.1 Polypterus senegalus
TGAACAGGCGTACCTAATAAAGTGGCCAGGGTGTGTGTATCCTAAATAATGACACATCCAAATATCTTTTCTTGGGAGACAGCTACCGACTTAGATGTACCCATCCTGCCAAAATTTCAGCTTTTTAACCAAACGGGAAATAGTGAGTGAGTCAGTCAACTTTGCGCACTTATATATCTCGATTATAAAAAAATTTTGGAAGGAGACGAGACGCGATTTTCTTGGAGAGTCACATATCCTGCGAGACGAGGCACGGTACACATGAAGAGCAGGTTAGAGATAATGGAAGTACGAAAATTCGAAAGTCTCAAAAAACGGAAACGGAAATTATTATTCGGTGAAATAACAAAACAATGAAAAGAGATTGAATATATTGTTTGGATTTAAACTTTAAGTCGGAGACTTGTAGATCGTCTAATTTGTGTTGCCATCAAGTAAAAAATAAAGCAGTGTTTCTTCCCAATGAAGAGGCAAATCCAGGAGAATTAAAAGATTCCAAAAACGTTGGTGTGATATGAAGTCCCGTGAGACAGAGACTTTTAACATGAGATTCTTTCAAGTCGCGCCCTACTTACAACCATTTCCAAACAAGACCACGGTCATCTAACCTCAGTCGTGTGAATGCTTTTGTCAGACACTTCCTGCGCTCCCAGCTCTTATAAATTTTATCAGGACAATAATTTTATACGTTAAAGATGACACGTCAACGACTAAGTCGAAGAAGAAAGAGCAGGGACAAACATTCGAAAAACATTTGTTTTATTTATTGGAGAGGAAGAAATGATATTCACTCACAGGCAGTTATACGCTGCGTTGTCACGATGGAAGTCCAAACACGGAATCAAAATTCAATGCGATCTTGAAGAAAAGTTAATATTGTTTTTACTAAAGTTTTAAAGTAAAAGTGAAAATAATGCATATGTAACAATTCCCATGAAAATAACAATTGTGTTAAATTGTATATCCGGTTAACCAAACCCGGTGGTAGACGAGCGAAGCGAACAGGGGGCAGAGCCCCCTAGTCTTCTTATATAATACGCTACCGTGGCTGTCCGTTTGTCTGTCCAGGATTTTAAATCATCTGTACCTCGCAAACTGTTTGACCTAAAATTTGATACATATATACTAGGTGACCTGTACTGTCCGCTTTCAGGGCGATGATTGACCCCCAAGGTTATTCCTCTTTTTAATTTCAAGTTATTTTATTGTAGAATCAAGTTCTTGGCAGCCGCCAGCAGCGCCGTTCTCATTACCTGCCACCTTCGCCGTCACTTCCCCTACCTCTTCATATCTTAAATCATTCTTGAGGCAGACTGAACACTTAAATGCCAGCTTAACTCTTTTAGGGCGGATGTCGACTTTTGTCGACAGGAGGGGTTGAGGGCGAATGTCGACTAAAGTCGACATCCAGGGATAGAGGGCGATAATCAGCTGTTAATGGCGACAAATCTCACTGTCACGTCACAGGCATTCCCTCTGTGCTTGGAGGAATGCTAGACTCGTTGACTCGGCAACTAAACCTAGCGTGTGCGTGAGTTGCAAAATGTAAACAATGGCAAGATGGCATCGACATGTGACAAGGGAGCGAAGTTAGTGCAGAAAAGAAAACACTCGGCAGACAATGTTTTGCGCATTATCGCGGAGTCGGACTTTGATTTTTCAGAATCGGATTTTATTGATAGTGATCAGGAGATCGAGTAAGAGAGTGACAAGCCGGCATCAGCTGATCAAACACCAGCCGCGGATCTGCTGCCAGTTGAGCGCCTTCGCGCAGCTGATGCATCTACGGCAAGGTTCGTGTGGGATAAATACAGAGACATTGATCCGTTGAGAGCCGATCTGGCTGCTGGACTTCACAAGACGGCGTGGCTTGCTGTTGGACACGACAGATCACCAGCTGCTGTACTTCAGGCTGCTCTTTCCTGATGCTGCTTTTCAGCTACCGTCAGACGAGATAAACAGGTAGGCAGAGAGATTTTTTAAATCGCGGGCTGCGTTTACATCGCATTCTCGTTTTTCAAAGTGTCAACCCACAACAAAAGACGAGATGAAGCGTGCTGTGGTATTACAAATAGAGATGGGACAGAACTGGTGATATAACTTCAGGGAGCATTGTGGCAATGACTGAAATTGGCTGCTTTGAACGAGATCCAGCTTTGCCGTGTAAAATGTATGTACAATACAATACAATACAGTTTATTTTTGTATAGCCCAAAATCACACAGGAAGTGCCGCAATGGGCTTTAACAGGCCCTGCCTTTTGACAGCCCCCCAGCCTTGACTCTCTGAGTAGACAAGGAAAAACTCCCAATAAAAACCTTGTAGGGAAAAATGGAAGAAACCTCGGGAAAGGCAGTTCAAAGAGAGACCCCTTTCCAGGTAGGTTGGGCGTGCAGTGGGTGTCAAAGGTAGGGGGGTCAATAAAATACAATATGTGTGTATTGTATATGTACAGTATGTGATATGTATGTGAAGTCATAGAGTATGCAGGCTCATACAACATGCAAGACGGTAACATTTGTCAAAAGTAAATATTTTTTGTTGATTTGATATGTTAAACAATTGCTTTGTGTTCTTTTTTTAAAAAATGTTAGTTTTTGGAAAAATACTCAGCCCTGGGAGATAAGAAACCAAAAAAAAAAAATTAGCCCTAAAAGAGTTAAGTGAAAAATGAAAGAAAATGAAGTAATTGCAACACAAACACCAACTTAATCAGTTTTATCGTGAAAAGATGCCGACGTAAGAAGAGAAGAAGCGGGCCGCTAGAGTGAAGAAAAGAAGAGCTGCTCAGGAAGCAGCAAGCGCATCAACCTCTGAACAAATGAATGATAAAACGTACAGAGAAAGAGGATGAGAACTAGAAGACAGGTGTATTCCGTGCAGTGCGCCATTAATGGAATATATAGATTTACAGACAAAAGAAAAAATTCAATGGTGGCAATAATAACCTGAGAGAAAGTACTGAAGAATGGGCTCCATTACTGAGATACCATAGATAAATAATTCAAATGATGAAATTGTGTTTGTGGGAATTTCAATGCCAACCCTCCAGGGGCCTGGCACTTGACATGTGATGCAGTAATGAGACCGCTTAACAGCTCTCGGATAATAAAGAGATGACTGCAGGGCAGCTGAAGCAACAAAGCCGCCAGACTCTCTCAGAGTCAACAGCGAAAGTCCTTCTTACACAACACCATTCACGTTTAGCAGAACAGAACACCAGGCTGCTGTAAAGAGACGCCTGTCTGTCTTAAGAGAGGTAAACCCGTCTGGTCTGTGCAGATTAATTAGGAGTCCTTTAAAATAATGAAGAGCAGTACAACCCCAATATGCAGAACCAGATTCTCTGTTATGCTTAGAGATTCCTCAGGCAAGGATGACTCAAGTCTGTGCGCAGGAGAGTGGAGACGAGATGCGTGTTGATTAGCAAACACAACTAAGAAATTCACTTCGCGTGCAGACAACACGAGCAACCAATAAATCTAAATCTCTATTATGTAGTGCCTTTCACATCCAACTACTTATAACACTGGACAACCATTCCAACCCCGACATTTTGCTTCCGTAAAGTTTTGCCGATTATAGTAAAAGCGCTCCAAGCCGACCACAAATATAATAATTTCAGGTTGACAGAGTCGCGCAGGTATTTGAACACATATCAACTTAACTTGTTTTAGATTTAGTGTGTTTAATCGTTGAACATCCTTAGCGTTTTCTTCTTGGACAAAAACGTGTTTGGCTTGAAAAATGACGTATTTATTAAATCTCTGTAAAACCTGCACAACACTAGAAGTACAAAGTCAGAACTGTAGAACGTATAATAATGATACAAATAATAATCTGGTTGGAACAAAAGCCTGCAGCCACAGGAGACGACCAGGACTGAACGCGACAACCGCTGCTCTGTTTGGGCCTAACGAGAAACCACTCAAGAGCTCCACACGCGTCAAGTGTGCTGGGCGTCCACGGCAGGAAGGGGAGCTAAAAGTACAAGTATGGAGTACAAGGCCGCCTCACCATTAAATATAATCTGGGAGATTCTTATGGAGGAGGGGTAACCTAAAGCTTGTAAAAAAAAAAAAAACATTATTTTCTTTAGTTATAAATGCAATAAAAAGAAATTTTTCTTAAACCACAATTTTCATGGTTACATGCGAAAAATCGTGGAGTGCACATAAGAGCCATAAGGCAAAAGTGAGAGCTAAGGGGCATGGGGAACAAAACCTCGAAATTTTGGGTCCATGGCCAGGAAACTCACTTTGAAAACTTGTGGTCAAATCCTCAACGGGCGGGTGGGCAAACAAAAACCCACCAATTCTGATATACTCCAAGCATTGATTCTGTAAGAATGGGCGGCTGCCATCAATCAGGATTGGGCCCAGAAGTTGATTGGCAGACAGGCAGCCTGCCAGGGTGAACTGCAGAGGTCTTGAAAAAGGAGGGCCAACACCACAAATGTGGACTCTGCCCATAAACTTCATGTCACTGTCAATATTGGGCATGGACCCTAAATTTCGATGTTTTGTTCCCCAAGCCACTTAGTTCTCACTTTTGCCTTATGACACGGTGCTCCGTCATGTTGGTCACCAAACTGTTCTTGGATAGTTGGCAGAAGTTGCTCTCAGTTGACGTTTTGGTCCCATTCTTTATTCATGGCTGTGTTCTTAGGCCAAATTGTGAGTTAGCCCTGCACTGCCTTGGCTGACATGAATGCTTTACTGTTGGCGTGACACAGGACTGATGGTGGCACCGCTCACTTTTTCTTCTTTTTTCTGGATGCCCCAAACAATCCGAAAGGGGATTCACCAGAGACAATGACTTGACCCCAGCAGTCCTCAGCCGTCCAACCCCAGAATATCAGTCATTCCCTGATGTTTTCCTTGGCTTCTTTGCTGCCCTTCTTGACACCCACCAGGCCATCCTCCAAAAGTCTTCACCTCACTTACACCTGCCTGCTGCCATTCCTAAGCCAGCTCTGCCCTGGTGGTGCCCGCAGCTGAATCAACTTTAGGAGACGGTCCTGGCGCTTGCAGGACTTGCTTGGGCACCCCGACTCCTTCACCTCTCTGTTGTAACTCAATCAGGGTGACAGAGTGACCTCAGGCCTCGTCGACACTCTCGTCCGTGTTAACGAGAGGACCACTGAAGTGACGTCAGCGGCTCCTTTGGTGGCAGGGCTGACATGCAATGGAAATGTTTTTTTTTTTTTATTTTATTTAGATGAAGTTCATTTTCATAGTAACTCTTTGCAATTCATCTCATCCCTCGTCGTAACATTCTGGCGTCGATACAAATTACCATCATAAAAACTGAGGCAGCACACTTTGTGAAAAATTCACATTTGTGTCATTCTCAAAGCTTTGGGCCACGACTGTACAGCGCGCTTGTTTTCTGCTCAGTTCCGTTAGGCGAGTGACATTTCATTTTCTCCCGCCGTCTAACCTCTGGTTCTCAGTATTAAATGACTCCTACTAATGTCGGACTGCGCACCGTTTGTTTCCTTGTGTCAGTTACTTGTACCGCTTTGACGACAACCTTCACACCTCATTAGCGCCTAATCAAACGGATGAAAGAGGCAGCGAGGGAGAAGGAAATTCCAGAGAGTTACTCAATTAGCCCTTCATTGGGTAAAGTTTACTTTTACTAACACGCTTTGGTAGTGGGAAGGGACACCCTGCTCATCTTCTAGAACTCGGTGACGGCCAGTGTGGCAGGCTGGGCTGGGCACCTCACTTCAAGAGAGGCCCACTGAATCAACCATCTCATTAAAAGGGCGCACACAGGTAGAGGATGCACTTGGGACCCCCTGGGAAGAGCAGAGAAGGAGAGATCTTTAAGAGCAACGCTGCACACACGTCCTCCCTCTGACTCACCAACACTGAGGACTCTCAGCAGCAAGAAACACGACTGGGGGTCCGCTGCCCTCGTAGTGACCAGCAGCAGGACTGTCTTACTCCGTTTTATTTTTGTGTATTTATTTTTTTATTTTTCGTGCTCATGGTGGGAGTCTGCCAGGATCACTTATCAGAAAAGAAAGCTTCTGAGAGAAACACTTGAGCATTGCCCCGGGTTCAAATCCAGTTCTGGGGCCTGTCCATGGAGCTCGCTCGCACATTCTGATGCATTTCACTGCATGTTGTCCTGTATAACTATGCATGTGACAAATAAAGAATCTTGTCTTGTCTTTTGATTTTTTTCATTAAAGTCTACCTTTATACCAACAGCAATACATCTGTAGTGCGCCTCACTGGGACGGCTAAGTCAGATCTTCACTTGCTTGCATTACTCAGTAACACATCACTGCCCACCGCTGGTCCTAATGGTCCCAGTGCAGTGACAGGGACAGTGTGCTGCAATATATGGAGGTGTCCTTTGGATGCGACATAAAAATCGAGGTATTGACCTCTGTGGTCATAAAAGACCCCAGGGGATCCTTTGTAAAGAGTAGGGTGTATCCTGATGTCCTGGCTAAAATGTCCAACATGGCCTGGTCATTCTGGCCCTCTAATCATTATTCTCTCTCACCCCATCATCACATAATAAGTAATCTGTGGTGAGCGTACGGACACAAGTAATGGCTGGCATGTCGCATCGTCTACAAGCTTGCTGTACATTGGTTGTGAGCTCTATGCAATGTTTCTTCGCCTTCTAAATTGCGGCCAATGTGTCCGATGAACCTTCTCCATTTCTATTAACATTATTTGTTTCTTCTTCTTCTTCTTTTCGGCCCTATTGTATGCAAATGTGGTGAGGCAAAGATGTCACAAGTGGAAAATGGTGTACAGAGCCTAAATGGGTTTGTTTCATCCTGTAGTCCATTAACAATAGCAACATCAGCCGTTTACATCCCTGGGGAAAGGCCCACTAAAAGACCACTTTATCCTCTGCCAGGCTCACCACTTTTGCTTTTTTTGCCATCAAAAAGCACCTAATCTTGAACCCTGAAGACAGCAGCAACACTACAGTTCCATATCTATAAAGCACAATCTGTCTGTTTGGTTGTTTTAATGTGCCATTGCCATCTTTCAAGCCACCGATGCCACACGAGTACACAGGTACGTCTCACCTCGAGTCAGGCTTATGACAAATAACATTTGGCCTTGTCTGAAAAACAGAGTGACGAGGGCAGTTCAGGGTCAAGAAGAGACCGGAAAGCGTGATCTAAGAACAGAGGCCGAAAACGAGCAACTACGGGGGCGGCTGTGATGGTGGACGAGGTTCAGCACCCTAACCTTTCAAATAACAAATCTGGGTTTATTTCTTATGCATTAAAATTGTTTCTTTAGTCAAGTATTTCTCACACTACATGAGCCACGAATAGGACTGCCAACCGTCCTCATTTTCCCTGGCATGTCCTAATTTTTTTACGTGCCATGGACTGTCCACGAGGATCTTATAAAACTTTGAAAATGTCCAGAATTGTGTCTCCTAAAATTTAAAAAATCCCCTTATCACTAGAATTACCACAGCCTACAAAAAAACTTGCAGATCCATCCCACCTTAAATCCGTTCGCACCTCTCCATCAGCGTCTTTTGTCCTGTAAATGTGTCGATAAGCAGCAAGCAGTCTGCTATCTCATCCCACACCGGTGCACAGTTTTCTCAGCTCAAGTCTCTTTACCTGCATGTCAGTTGCTTAGGGTTGTATAAAGTGAGAAGTCAAGCAAAATGACACCTTTTATAAATACTATATCGTTATTTGGAACACTTGCATTTCATGTGTGTTCCGCGTCTACAACAATCTATGTAAACACATCGTTAAAACAGAAACATTTTTCATGTTTTAGTAATAAGTGACAAAATGTAGACATGAATTGTATAATGTGTGAAGCCTGAATTCCAAATATCAAAGAAATACTTTCACAAAAGGTACAAATATAACAGAACAAGTGCACTTCTATTAAAAGTATAACTGCTGAAAAAGAACATGCATTAGGATGTGACATTGACATGTATTTGCAACGACCGCTTCGGTGGCACAACGGTATCAACTGTTGACTGGTAATCAAAACTTCACGGGTTTGACCGCGAATGAGTCCATTTTGAGAAGTGAGCTGATCTCTTTGTTACTATCTTTGAATAAAAATATACATTTGATTTCAGTCTGTAACAGCCGGTGTAAATTTATGATACTTGTAAAGGTTAGCTTTGTTTTTTTTTTTTTTATTCCGTTTTATTTTCTCAGTCGCGGTCACTACAAGCCCACATTTGACACTGCTGTTTTCACATAGACGCACTATAACAGAGGTGAACTCAGATGATGACGACAGTTCTACATCGGAGCAACAATGCACGTTGCACTTTTGCCGACAGCTTGGACATCGCTGTGCTTTGACTTCAGTTCCTCAGCTCCGTTCCTGACGTCATCTCCGGCCACTACGATCAACGTCAGCTCCACTATTCACTATGTGAATTTCCCCTTGAGATTAATAAAGTATCTATCTATCTATCCACCTCATTCCCTCCCTGTTAGTTGCACTTCCCTTTCTGTTTGTATAAAAGACTCAGGAATTAACTTTATGTTGTCGAATGTTTTGCTTAACGTTTGACCTGAACTTTGTACTGGACGCTACAACCAGTATACGGGGAGGTTCCCCAACCCATAATCTGTGTTTCTGCGTTCTTATTTTATCACAACACCTATAGTACTCGGTTTGCACAGCAATGTTGTTCTAGGCCAGGGGTCTCCAACTCCAGTCCTGGAGAGCTACTGTGGCAGCAAGTTTTCATTCTAACTCTTCCCTTAATTAGTGACCAGTTTTTTTGCTGCTAATTAACTATTTCCCTTTATATTAATTGACTTTTCTTGAGACCCTGACCTCTGAATTGATTTTTTTTCCCCTTAAACAGCACCTAAACATAAATTTGACGTGAAGTGAGCCAACAGATCCATCCATCCATCCATCTATTATCCAACCCGCTATATCCTAACTACAGGGTCACGGGGGTCTGAAGGAGCCAATCCCAGCCAGCACAGGGCGCAAGGCAGGACCAAACCCCGGGCAGGGCACGCACATACCCCAAGCACCCACTGGGGACAATGTAGAATCACCAATGCACCTAACCGGCATGTCTTTGGACTGTGGGAGGAAACCCACGCAGACATGGGGAGGACATGCAAACTTCACGCAGGGTGGACCCAGGAAGCAAACTCGGGTCTCCTAACTGTGAGGCAGCAGCGCTACCCACTGCACCACCGTGCCACCAGATGACCAACTAAACTCCAACCTTCATTCAGTGCCTTAACTTGAAGCCAATTCTCGTTGCTAATTAAACCCGTTATGTAATTCCATGGCGCTCATTCTGCCAGGGCAGACATTTCCAAAACTGTTGATTTTCTGTTTTAAGAGCGGTGTGCTTGGTGTGTGTGTGTGTGTGTATGCTCCCTGAGGTGGGCTGGTGATGCCCAGGGTTTGTTTCCTGCCATGCGCCCCGTGTTGGCTGGGATTGACACCAGCAGACCCAAGTGTCCCTGTAGTTAGGATATAGCGGGTTGGATAATGGATGGATGAAGGAGCGCTTTTCTTTCCTTCTAATGGCAACCAAATAGAAATGAAATGTGAAGTGAGGGAGCCAAGAGAAGACCACCTAAGTCAGGGCCTCAAACGCCAACCAGTTTCACTCCAACCTGCTGCTTAATCAGGTGCTGAGTCTTGTCGTTAGTTAAACTCGTTCTTTAATTCTGTGGCTTGTTGCTACTCTTGTGGTGCTTTAGCAGACATGTACAAAATTGCTGAATATCTCTTTTCTAAGAGCAGACTGATAAAATGTTTTGTGGAGCTGAGCAGATCAACATTCCTGAGGCCTTCACCTTTCTTTACTTTAAGTTGTTGTGTGATGGACGCAGGTTGTTGTTTATGTGTTGGTTCATTTTGTGTCTTAATATTGTTTGGAGGCGGCGCGGTGGCGCAGTGGGTAGCGCTGCTGCCTCGCAGTTAGGAGACCCGGGTTCACTTTTCGGGTCCTCCCGGTGTGGAGTTTGCATGTTCTCCCCATGTCTGTGTGGGTTTCCTCCCACAGTCCAAATACATGCAGGTTAGGGTGCACTGGCGATTCTAAATCATGTGTGCCCTGCGGTGGGCTGGCGCCCTGCCCGGTGGTTCATTTCCTGCCTTGCGCCCTGAGTTGGCTGGGATTGGCTCCAGCAGACCCCCCGTGACCCTGTAGTTAGGTTGGATAATGGATGGATGAATATTGTTTGGTTGCTAATTAAGGAAAAAAAGAAATAATTAAGGGGCCTGTGTCTTACACTGTGCATCAATTAAAATGAAGGCAAAGAGTTAATTAGCAGTAAAATCTGCTCACTAATTAAGAATTTGAATGAAACCCTGCAGGACCGGAGTTGGAGACCCCTGTTCTAGGACATTTAAGATGTCTCACTAAAAGGTTTTCCAATGTTGTTTCTTGTCCTGGTGTGGATAAGCACAGGGAACTCCACTCTCTGTATGACATCTTGCCAGAAGACGGGGCCCGAGTTGCAAATTGCAATCCTATTAGTTAGCCAATAAAAGGGGTCATTGTGATTAACTTTTAGAATTTTTATATTTCTCCCAAAACACAGAACTTGGGAAATAAAAGTTCACTTAATTAGCCTGGGAGTCCAATTAAAAACAGACGCTGGTGGAAAGGAAAACCTGCAGCCACAGGGGGTCCACGGGACAGAGCTTGGGCAGCGCTGCTCTAAATGCAATCAGCGTTTACTTCTCCGCCGTAAACTCAAACTGTTTAAAGGAGACGAGGAGCTCGTGTGGTCCTTTTATCGTAGTCTGTTATCACTTTCAGTTCCACTGCCTGGTTTAGTGGTCTGACAGACCAACATTTTAAAAAGCCCCAGCAGATGACTAAGCGCGCAGCTGAAGTTATTGGGGCTGACGTACGGCAGATGACAACGCTAAAGGAACTGGAGATCATCTCAAGCTAGTTGATCCGTGATCTGAACCGATTCCTGTCCACGGTTCGGTACGCACATGATCCGAAGATCCGACAAGAAAAAAAGTTCCACTGTACTGTGCGCACTCTCTCAACCTCTCTTGCGCTAACTCGGTAGCTCCTGGCACTGAACTGCAATTAATCTTCTCTCACGCACTAATTCAACCTCTCTGGCGCATTTTCGCTCGACTTTTGTCCGGTTTGCTGCTTTATACGCGTGGTCAAGGCCAGCGGAAGCAGTTCAAGCAGAGGAGCTCGGCAAACCTCCGGCATCATTTAAGTCTCATGTGTGGGAGCATTTTGGCTTCCCTGTTAAATATGTTGATGGGAAAAGGGTGGTGGATAAAACTCCTGTGAGACTGGCAACACGTCGGGCATGGCCACTCATTTAAAACGACAACAGCCTGATGTGACAGGACCCAAGACGATGGCTGCGCAACAACCAAAGATATCCGCAGCATTTAAGCAGCCCTTTGCTACCCAATCAGACCGGGCTAAAGCGGTTACCAAAGCTATTGGGGTGTTTGTTGCGGCAGACATGAGGCCATATTCCATTGTGCAAAACAAAGGGGTTTAAACATATGATACACGTGCTTGAGCCACGCTATGATATTCCGTCGCGCACTCACTTCAGTGACAATATCGTCCCAAGTATGTATGAGCAGGAACAGTCAAAAAGAATGGCTGAACTGTCCCAGGCATCTTCTGTGGCCCTCACTACAGACGGGTGGACCTCCAGGGCAACAGAAAGCTATGTGACCGTGACCGTGACCGCTCATTACATGACAGCGGAGTGGGAGATGCGAAGCCCTGTGCTGGCACCTCAGTGCCTAGCGAGAGGGTGTTCTCAACAGCAGGGGACATAGTTACAGCAAAGAGATCTACACGGTCCCCAGAAAATGCAGACACCCTCATGTTTTTGAAAAAAAAAAAATTGAAATTATAAGCTCAGGTCGGCTTTGCTTTCTTTCTTCTTTTTTGATGATGCGGACATAAGCTAGTTTTTATTTCTCTCTTTATGTTCAAAGTAAGAAGCAATGATGCCTTAAATTGCATTTAAAGTTGTTTTTTTATTGTGTCCACATTAAAGGAAATAGTCATCATGCCCTAATTTGTATTTATATAATTGAGTGGAATGAGTCTTGAGTCTTTAAATGGGCAAAAAATACTTAACTAAATAAATGGAGAGTTAAATTTGTCTTGTCTTTTTTTTTTTTTGCTGATCCGATCCGAGAGTTTTTTGATCCGTTGCACCACTATCTCAAGCGATGACTTGCAGCCATTACATGCAGAGCTGAACTTCAGTAAATCAGGAAAGAGAGTCGCTTTGAAAAAACCCCATAAATCGCTCCAGACATCCCGTTCTTCCTAGTGCCATAAGGAATATGGGAGACAGTGATTAAAGTTTAGTCATTTTTGTGTAAACACACACTATCTATCAAACTGCCTCACCTTAACCCGTCTTGTCTCGGTTTCTTTTGTTTCGTTTCTTTTTGCCGTCTGGCTTGAGATCTCTGCTGGCAACTGAGAGGTTCAACTCCCATAAACACCACAAGTGACTCTGCTCAGGTTGGGCCCTTAAGCGGCCATTGCTCCGTCCTGCATATGACGTTAATCTGCAAGCAGGTCCTCCAACTTCCAGGGAAAGTTTGGGTGTTGGTGGCACGGGTGGCACACTAGCCACTGTTCCAGTGTGGTGCTGAGGTGTCTGTCACCCGCTGCAATCCGGGTGGGTGGTCGTGGCGGTCAGCGTGTGCTCCCATCCTCTTAGTCTTACGTTTAGTGTTACTCCGTGTTCGTAAGCCACCACAGCATCACTACACGGTCTTTAAATCTGAACTTTAACAGGTGAGGGAGCTAAAAAGTATCCTGAGAATTCACGCTAACGGTGATGACGTGTCTTGTACGTCGTATGCTTTAATATATCAGTCTAATTACAAAGAGTCGGTGCGGAGCAGAAACTGAGGAGTTGAAGGTTTTTTGTACCAACGTCACAGCCCTGCATTAACATCATGTCGTTTTTTTCTTCTTCTTCTTCCTGCTGGCTCTCATCCCAAAGATGTCAAATTAATGGGCGACTCCAAAACGTCCCAGATACGAGTCTGTTTTGGGTTACTTTTCAATGTAGCCTGCAGTGGCTTAGTGTCTCGTCTGGAAAACTAGCGTACGCAAGCAGTGGAGTGTAGGTAGTGGATGAGGCTCTGAACTTCAAAAACCTGAGGTGACACCTGTGTGACAACGAGCAAGTCACTTCACCTGCCTGGGCTCCTACTGACAGTCATATTCTGATCCACTTAGGCCCAAATAGAGTTGTGGCCATCCCAGCTAGCATAGGGTGACAAGACAGGGACAATGTGAACACACACACACCAGGGCCAATTTCAAGTCACCAGTTAGCCTAACCGGCATGTCTTTGGACAGTGGGAGGAAAGCCGCGCTACCACTGCGCCACCAGGCCGCCTGTGCACCTAATGGCCAAAACCAGTATAGGTTACTCGCGTGTTATAACCTCGCCACTGGCACAGGCAAAGTTAAAACTTCGTCGATTAACATTTGTCTATTTACAAAACAAAGACATGAGAACGTAATTCCTTTTGAAACACTACTTCTGTCGCGAAGTTTCTACTGCTGTTAAGAAATGGAGAAGCGCTACCTGGTGGGCTTATAACACACGAGTACCGCAGTTTATTTCGAATGCTCTAAATGGCCTTGCTAAAAAGCAGTCAGCCAAATATAACCTGCAAATTGACAGGGGGCGGACAGTGGTTTCCAGTATGCCCAGTTCTCTCTCTCCTTGAAGTCCTTTGATCCCCCCCAAGTGTGCTGCAGTTTGAATTTTATTCTCAAGATTTTGCTTCTCTCGCGACCGTGTCGGCTGTGCGATGCGCCATCAAACTGCAGAATGACGGATCGCCTGATCCCAAAGCCTTTGGGATGTTGGCGTCATGACGAGACGCACCCACTTGTACATTCAACGGAGGATCACACGAACCCTCAACACTCGACTAACAAACGCGGCTGCACTCCGCACGACCCGTGCAGAAGGGGAGCCTGCCACGCAAGCGGCCGGTCGCTCGGTGGGTCTTTTGCACACCCAAAAACACTTCACATTTTGGAGGGGCGCCAGTGCAACGGACAGCCTTCAACAGCTCGAGATTGATCGGATACTCCAAACAAAACACCACGGCCGTCAACTTTGCTCGTCGTGGCCTCCAAAATAATTCACCACGTATGCCCACGGACGGCTGTCAACGCGCACGGCGAAGCGAATCGTCATGTTCCCCCGAGACGCGATCCGTTTACCGAGTTTAAACAGCAAGCAAGCAAGCAAACAAACAAACACGCGGACAAGTTAAAGTGAAAGAAAGCAAATCAAAGTCCCGGCAAAGTCCGCGTAAGTAAAGGGGCGCCACGACAGCGTTCGGCGAGTCACACACCCCGAGGCGCCCATTTACACCCGCCCCCGGGTGACGGCCTCCTTCCCACTGTACCTTCCTCGGTGGAGGCTGCATTCTGCTTCTTTCCTTCGCTGCTTCTTCCTGTTACTGACGCCGTCTCGCATACTTCCCGTATCTCCCACGAAGGATGAGCTTTGCGGCGGTCCCAAGACTCTGGAGGCGGGGTCGGAAAAGTTACCTGCCCGCTCAAACACCTGCGCAGCAGCGACGCCTCGTGGAAAAAAAAGCGCGCTCGAGAGAAACAAAGAAGGGGCCGATCTGCGCAGGCGCGAACCGTGCAACAAACGAATACGGTACGCACTGAGCAGCAGGGCGCCTCGTCGTCGGACTTAACGGCAACGGCTGTGCCACTTTCGAGCAGTCGCTGAGAAAAAAAAATCAACATAGTGGATATTCTTGATTGTGATTTTCAACTAATTGTTGTACATGTTTTGTTCGATGACGAATTATTGTGTTTACACGTGCTTTCTTTTTGTAGCTCCTCCCATGTGGATGAATGTTATTGTCGTTAGTAACAGCGGTAACGCCCATATTCGTAGGAACGCCCTCTCCGCCTTTCCTGTAGGAAACTCTCCCCCGGGTAATTTGCATAGAACCGCCCTTTGTTTTCAAAATCCATTTCAGGATTTGAGTCAAAACAGCCCTGCTTTTGTCTGGACCACGCCCCCTTTAAGGCAGACCTGATGCTTTATAAACCAGTGGTTGGTATTGGTATGGAAGTACAGTCTAAATGTGTGCTCCACCTTAAACTCAGCTGCCCCGAACTTTGCCGCTGAGATTAGCGTGCAGCTCCGCACTAAACATGCTGTGGAAACCTGCAATGAAAGCACTGCAACCCAGAGCCGCTTTCATATGATCACTGAAACTGCGCACAAACAGCACTGACCAGGAATTAACTGTAGGGTGCAGGGATGAGAAAGTAAATGAATTATAATCAGGGCCGTCTTACCAGCATCATAAGCGCCCGTGCAAAGTACTGTACTGGGGCCCCTGTTTTGATAGCAAAACAGAAACATTCATAGGCATCAGAAACATTTTGGGCCCCTATGCCTCATGGACCCCTGGGCCAGTTCCCATTGTGCTAATAGGTGTAGATGGCCCTGATTATAATTCAGTTGATGATCAGCAGGAGGATGATGTTAGGAGCATAACAGCACGTTGCTGCACCTGCCACATGACAAACCACCTCAGGATCCCAGATTAGGACCCCAGCGCAGCCATGAAACAGGTGACACCTCAGCACCACAGTATTTCAGATGGAATAGATCAGTGGGAGTGCTTTTATGAGAACTGGCATGAGATGTATTTCAAAGTAAAACCCAAACCCATACACCGTCTGTGCGACGCATACTCCATGTATGGAAAATTCAGAACTAAAATTGCTTAGCAGTCATACTGTACATATTTTTAAAATTATAGTAATGTTTAACTAAATGCTTAGCACGTTTGTTATACAATGAAGTGTATTAACATATGCTTTTAAAATTATAAAAATCTATCTATCCACTAATGGGCGGCATGGTGGCGCAGTGGGTAGTGCTGCTACCTCACAGTAAGGGGACTTGGGTTCACTTACCGGATCCTCCCTGTGTGGAGTTTGCATGTTCTCCCCGTGTCTGCGTGGGTTTCCTCCCAGTGCAAAGACATGCAGGTTAGGTGCATTGGCGATCCTAAATTGTCCCTAGTGTGTGCTTGGTGTGTGTGCCCTGCGGTGGGCTGGCGCCCTGCCCGAGGTTTGTTTCCTGCTTTGCACCCAGTGTTGGCTGGTATTGGCTCCAGCAGACCCCCGTGGCCCTGTAGGTAGGATATAGCGGGTTGGATGATGGATGGATATCTATCCACTATATAAGAAAACGCTAAGGTGTGTGTGTGTGTGTGTGTGTCTGGTCCCTCAGAGCAATCTGATAGATCAGTTTGACTTTAGTGATATGATCAAATGGGAAAGTGCGAGCGTGAGACACACGATGAGGAGGAGGAGGAGGAGTGAAGGGGTAGGAGGCACACTGAGAGTCACCTTCAAAGTATACATAAAAATGGGCAGGAGGCGAGCAAGGAACTTTGAAATGACAGCATCTGAGAAGCAGGCTTTATGGGGATGCCAGTCAAGAGAGGGTTAAGACACACAAGGATACCAAGGAGAGGCGTTGAAGGTTCACGTAAGCCAAGAGATGTCAAATAGTTTTCAATTATTCGGTTACCTGTCTTTGATGGGTAACGTGGCTAGTTTATACCTAAAATTGCTGTAATTGTCATACCAGCCACCAGATCCTCTTTGCCACCCTCTCTGAGTTTGGCATCACTGGGAGTGCCTTCAAGTGGTTCAAGTCCTACAATGTCCTCAAGATAAGACCGTATCTGAGTGTGCAGCACAACTCTTGTCACTTCTGGATTACTGCAACACTCTGGTGACAGCAGTACCGTCATGTGTCACCAAGCCACTGCAGATGATTCAAAATGCAGCAGCATGTCTGGTGTTCAGCCAGCCGAGTCGGACCACATGTCACTCCTCTTGTGAGGCCACTACAATGGCTTCCTCTAGTGGCACATATTAAGTTCAAGTCCTTGATGCTTACCTGCAGAGTGGTCCGTGGGTCAGCACCTACATATACTTCACGGAGACACTTGTGAGACCCTATGCTCCATCTTGACCACTCAGGTCTGCTGATAAAAGTATCTGGTGATGTCACCTCAACATGGCGTCAAATCTCAGTCCAGACTCTCTTCATGAGTAGTTCCTAGCGATCTGAACGAGTGGTCCCACTTTCTTGTGCAGGGAGTTTCTGCCATTGTCTTGAAGTGATGTCACCAGAACAGGACACCACACTGGCCATCACAAAGTTGTAGAAGATGTGAAGGACGTCACTTCCCACGTTAAAGGAACGCAGTTGCCTAAGGAAAGATACCCTGCTCTGCCCTTTCTTCTCCAGTTCCTCTGTGTTCTGAGACCTGTCATTGATGCGGACCCCCGAGTACTTGTAGGAGTAGACCACCCATATATCCACTCCTTGAATAAGAAGCAGACATAGAGGCCCTTGGGTGCGGTGAAAGTCAATAAGCATTTCCTACAAGTGGCCGTCACTGACACATGGAAGGCTGCCTGAGTTGTGAAGTTCCGTATTTAGAGTATTGCCACCTACTGGTCCTATGAGGCACTGCAGTTCAATAAAGTTGGCTAAAAAACCTCCAACATTTACATTTACACTTAGTCGCTGGGCAGACGCGTTTATTCAAAGTAACTTACAAAGTGGTAAACGTAATTGAGTAACATTACGTTGGGGCCTGTTTGTTTAGCAAGTGTAGTAGGACTGGTGACAAAAGTCAGTTGGCACAAGTGAAAAGATGTCACAGCTCATACATTTACAATCTTAGACTAACAAGCCATAAAGACTAAAAATCCAATCAATCAAACAACAGCAGGAAAGGTCACAGAGCAAATTGGCAGATATTCACAGAACAGAAGGGTCTTCAATCGCTTCTTCAATACGTTGAGGGAGTGAAGGTGGGCAGCCCGTTCAACCAACTGGGAACAACACAAGAAAAGGGTCTGGATTGAGACTTGATGCCAACGCAGTGGTGGCATCACCAGGCGCTGTTCACGGGCAGACCTGAGTGGGCGAGATGGAGCAGAGGATGCTCACCAGTGTCTCCATATACTTGGGGTCCGACTACTCTGCCTAAAACATCAGTGCCACACAGAAGTGGGAAAAGATGAAGGGCAAGAAGAAAGAGGAGAAGACGGAGAAAAGTGTTTTTTTTGTGTGTGTGTATTTTAATCTTGGGTCCCACTGCTGTGACTTTGTGTTGTTCATGGAGCTCAGAATGAGGCACATGACCTGCACTGTGAGGGAGTGCCAGTTACGTCACTACGCCCATGTGGCACCATTACCCGAAGGTGAGGCCCCAAGCAGTAGGATCAGGCCAAAGGGATGCCCACCTGACACCCGGCTGTGACAGATAGAGAGTTTGATTTCCGGAGAGGGTGGGACTGGACCTGAGGGGTTGCCAATCAGGATGCCAAGCTGTTTTGTTGTGCGGAGGGTGCGGCAACGAGCTGTACGAGCCCTGGTGCTCCCTGTTTGTGAGACATGAATGCCATCCAGTGACCTGAGATGAAGACTGGACTCCCTCATGTGGGTCTCTTCAGAGAATCCTTGGGTCCTGCTGCTGTGACTTTGTGTTGTTCATGGAGCCCCGAATGAGGCACATGACCTGCACTGTGAGGGAGCGTCAGTTACGGCACTACGCCCATGTGGCGCCATTACCCAAGGATGACCGTCATTATTGAGGCCTGGACCAGGCTAAGGGGTCGCCCACGTAACACCTGGTTGAGGCAGACAGAGGGTCATTTCTGGAGAGTGTGGGTATGGACCACATGTTTGCCCTGAGGGGTTGCCAATCGGGATGCCAAGCTGTTTTACTGTGCGGAGGTTGAGGCAACACCTTGTACCAGTCCTGGTGCTCCCTGTTTGTGAGACGCGGATGGCATCCAATGACCTGAGACGAAGACTGCAGTCCTTCATGTGTGTCTCTTCAGAGACTCCTTGGGTACCACTGGCTTGACTTTGTGTTGATGAGTTATGAGGAAAAATGACAAGAGCTGAAGAGGAGATGAAGAGGAGACCTGAGTGAAGTGTTTAAAATGATGAAGTGAATGAGTCCAGCAGATCGAGACAGTGACTTTAAAATGAGGTCATCAAGAACATGGGGACAATAGGTTGGAAACTTGTGAAGGGCAAATTTCATACAAACATTAGGAAATAGAGAACCATAGACACTTGGAATAAGTGACCACGTAGTGTGGTGGACAGGAGGACTTTAGGGAGCTTCAAAACTTGACTAGATGTTATTTTGGAGGAATTAAGTGGACAGGACTGGTGAGCTTTGTTGGGCTGAATGGCCTGTCCTCGTCCACATTGTTCTGATGTTCTAAGAAATCCCAACAGTGTTGAGAAGCCATTAAGAAGGCTAACAGACCGTCAGGTTATATAGTGCCTTGATGTGTGGAGTACAAGTCACGGGAGGTGACGCTCAAGTCTTTATAACACACTGGTGAGGCCTCATCTGGAGTCCTGGGTGCAGTTTTGGTCTCCATAAACACACAGCAACACAAGAGAAGGTCCAGAGAAGAGCAACTCGGCTGATTCAGAGCTACAAGGGATGAGTTAGGAGGAAAGATGAAAAGAACTGAGCCTTTAAAGAAGATGAAGAGGAGACCTGACTGAAGTGTTTAAAATGATGAAGGGAATCAGTCCAGTGGGTTGAGACTCTGAGTTTATAATGAGCTCATCAAGAAGTTGGAAACTCATGAAGGGTGAATTTCACACAAATATGTGGACGTTTTTCTTCACACAGGGAACCAGACACACTTGGAATAAGTGACCAAGAAGTGTGACAGACAGGAGGACTTCAGGGACCCTCAGAGCTCAACTAAGTGGACAGGACTGGCGAGCTTTGTTGGGGCTGAAGGGCCTGATCTCGTCCAGACTGTTCTAATGTTCTGATATCCTTCATGAAAACCTGCTCGAGAGCACACCTGGACCTCACATTGGGCCAAAGGTTCAAAACAAAGACGACCCAGGAATGACGTGAGGTCAACTCTGTGAATGTTCTCGGAGAGCCCGGACTTGAACCCTTTAAAACTCCACTTGATGTGAGCTTTGTTGGTCTGACTGGCCGTGTCTCGTTGCACAGGGTGTGAGGAGGACAGCAGGTGGCCGTTACTTGAGTTGTAGAAGATGTGAAGGACGTCACTCCACACATTAAAGGAATGCAGTCCCCGCAGAAGGACACGGCCAGCTCTGCCCCTTCCTCTCTCGTTCCTCTCTGTTAGTGGGACCAGTTCAGGGTGTCACTGATGTGGACCCCCCCAAGTACTTGTTGGTAGCCGTGCATGTCCTCCACATCCACCCCATCTGAATGAGAGGCTCCTTGGTGTGGTTGAAGTCCATAAGCAGTTCTTTAGTTTATCCATCCATCCAGTATCCAACCCGCTATATCCTAACACAGGGTCACAGGGGTCTGCTGGAGCCAATCCCAGCCAGCACAAGGCTTAAGGCAGGAACAAACACTGGGCAGGGCGCCCGCAGTTCATTCTCTGCTATAACAATGAAGCTCCATGGAGCCCGAGAAGGAAAGGCCGTGCAACGCAAAGCAAGTCGTGGTCCAGAAATCCAGAAAGACAGCGTGAAGGTCATAAAATCCTGTAAACTCACCAACTCCAGAATGAACCACCAGGAACTGTGAGAGACCCCCACCTCTCCCCCCAGATTTATAGGGTGGCGGGCAGTTCCTGGCAATGGTATATTTCAGCCAGACCACCGCAGGTTCGTTGGTTTAGCTGATGTTTCTTTTATTTACTTGTGATGGTCAATTTTGTCACCTTGTCCTGTCACACTTGTCCCCAACCAGTCGCTCAGACTGATGTTTAGTTTTGTAGGTCCCTTTGGATAGAAGAGTCTGCTAAGCAAATAAAAGTAAAAGTAAACCCCTCATTTGGTATAACTGAAGTTTTAGTGTAACATTAAACTTAAAGTGATTACGTCATCCTGCCACGTCTTTTAGAATGAAATTTATGTCAGTCAGTCAGTCAGTCGTTTTCTGACCGGCTTATTCCTGATCAGAGTGCTGGAGCCTCTCCCTACTAGCTTAGGGTGAAAGGCAGGAACAGACCCTGGACAGGGCGGCCGCCCATGAATACGTGTGAATTAACATGAGATCATATTGTCATGTCAGTAACGGAGACTCACATCAGTGCTGGGGTTTTCACGTTAGGCCCTGCGACCCGCTGTGGGTGCAAGTTTTCATCCAAACCAGTCACTTCCCAGTTTCTCTGTTTTTCTCTTGTGTTACTCCAAAGGTTGACAACCAGTTACCCTCCATGATGGCGAGATGAAGATTATCTCTCTCGGCTGGCTTGGGAATGCCTGGGAATCTGCAGCTGGGGTCACAGAGGTCTGGGCTGACCTGCCTGGCCCGCTGCCACCAGAACCCTCACCAGGGGTCTCATTGATGAACCTATGTGTGAAAATATGAGTATGGCAGTGGCACAGGGAAGGGTGGGCCAGGCTGGGCACAGGCCCACCCGATTGGGTGTAGGCCCAGCCAATCAGCTCTCTGTATGTGAAACATTCTGTTCAATTTTGTAATTGATTGGCTGTTTGTTGTTTTATCTTTCCTTCGATTTCAAAGTGGAATGTCGAATCCCATTGGTTTACTGAAGTTTCCATAAATAAATAAACAGGGCAGAGTTACTGTGTGTGTGCCTAATCTGATTGGTAGTCGTCATTAGATGGTTCACAGAATTTAATTGAGTTTAATTGAGTGTTCTCGACTCTTCCTTGCTGGATGGACTACAATTCCCAGCAGCCCCAAAGAGGATTGCCCTCATTGGATGTCTGAAACGGGCGCAGGGGCTGCTGGGGACAAGAGGGGCCAGCGAAGCAGCAAGAGGGAGGTCTGTGTTACTGTGTATCCGGGGCCATCTTAACAGCATTAGATAGATAGATAGATAGATAGATAGATAGATAGATAGATAGATAGATAGATAGATAGATAGATATGAAAGGCACTATATAAATGATAGATAGATAGATTAATAGATAGATAGATGTGAAAGGCACTATATAATAGATTAGATAGATAGATAGATAGAATAGATAGATAGATAGATAGATAGATAGATAGATAGATACTTTATTAATCCCAATGGGAAATTCACATTATAGGCCCCCAAACAAAGCACAGCCACTCGTGATAGACACGAGTCACAACACACTATGATAGACGTCTGGGGACGGGAAGGACCCGGAGAGGGGCTATACCTTCCCCGGAACACAAGGGGCGACCTCCCTGGATTGCATGGTGGCCACCGAGCTTGGAAGCTCAACCTTATGGGAGTATGTGGCCACCACCAGGGGGCGCCCGGACAGCTCCTGAAGTACTTTTCTATAAAAGCGTCTGCCTCACTCCATTCCAGGAGCCGGAGTTGGGAGGAAGAGGACAGATCTTGTGTGTGAGGAGTGGAGGCTGCAGACGAGAGAGAGGAAAGAGCATTACTGTACTGTGGCTACTTTGTGCACTGCACACACACACACTCTGTTGGCAAAAGTATCAGGACCCACCCCTCCAAATCCATGAATTCAAAAAGCCTTGTTTAGATGAAGAGGATCGCCTTTGCACAAATGAGACACACGATACGTAGCAGTGTGTGGCTGAGACAATGACAAGAGCAAACATTTCATTTGAGGGGACACCCCAAAAGACAAGTGTGCAGTGACAGGGACCACCATAAGATTTGTCAGCCATCGAAGAAACAGCCGCTCAACCCAATCCGTAATAATTTCCAACAACTCGATGCTCCTCTGCAAGATGGTATGAACAGTTCAAATACAGCAGGTGGGGGGGTGTTCTGGTTTAGTGGGTGTGTGCCCGCCATGGCACAGCAGCGTTTGACTGCCCTGATCATTTTCATGGTCCTAATAATCCAGTTCTGTGAATGTAGTGCAGCATAGGGAGATGGATGTTTTAGAAAGGTGCCCTTATATACACCCATTTTTACACAGGCCCACCCTAAACTCTATTCCTGGCTATGCCCTGGCACCTGGCATAAATAAAAATGGGAAAAAATGCAGAACAATAAAAAAAAAAACATACTTATAAATACATTTCTACAAATGACAATCAAACGTGCGAACGTGAACATGCCTCCAGTGCTGCCCAGAAACATCCATATATGGGTCATGCTAATGAACCTCATACATATGCAAACTCAATGCTGTCGAACTTCATCCCACCTGATGTGTCGAGTCCAATGCTGTGGACACATGTGCCATTATAGCGCCTCTCCTCTGTGCTCCGGGGTTCCAGAAAGATGTAAGGTGCCATCATCCGAGCGGGTAGCACATTGAATGATGGTGTCGCTGTTAGAATGAATAGCACGGGTCATACGAAACACAGAGGGTTCAGCCAGTCACCTCACCAACAAGCCATCCAGCACGTGCGGCACCATCATGTCTGCCCTGATCCAGACCACTGAGCACATCTTGGATGGATAGACTGGCATTGCTCACAGTTAACAAAAGCAGCTTCGTTCATTCTTGTGAGGTATCCCTGTTTGCAATATGAGTGCAGTCAAGTGGGCCGATTACATCCGGAGAAACCGGACCACCCAAAAAACACTTGCAGCTTACAGACACAACCAAAACTGAAGAGTAACCCACATAATCAACAAAAGCAGCATGAACAGCTCCACAGGTACACCTTCTCGGACTCATTGAAGGTACGCAATGCCCCTCCGTGGCAAGAGGGGCCGCTGTTGCTAGCTGTCTCATCTTTTCATTCCAGCTGAAGGGCTATAAACGCACGACGCCTCCTGATGTCGGCGTCTCATTGGATAAAGGACGGCGCTCTCGATTGCTGGATGCCAAGATGGCTGCTTTATTGTTACTTCTGTTTTGTGCGGCGATTTTGATTTATATTTGTTGAGAATTAAAAGGGGTGACCCTGCTGGCACCTCCAACACCTTTTTAGGACTCACCCCTGCATTTATTCACCCATCCACGGCATAAGTAAATGGCACCATTTGAACCCCAGAGTAGTTATAGGCGGGGACATACTGTCAAAATCGCAATTAGAGCTGTCAATCATAATGATTAATGACTTTTAAGCCCCGCCCCTCTGACGGCACACCGGAAGTCCCGCCCCGCTGACGCAAAGACCGGAAGTCCCGCCCCGTCGCCTCCTGATGACGTCACATCAGAATTCCCCCGGCCTTCCACGTGACCTCTCTCCGCCCTGTTGGCGCCGCCCCCCCGGCGTCAGATTGGTGTAAGGCTTCCCGTCCCCGCCCCGACTCCTCCTTGAACCCTCCCCTGGCCCCTGATTGGTTCCATAAACTGTCAAGGGTCTGTTTGACGGAGGCCTGACCGCTGTTTGAACCCGGATTGCACCTGCCGGGCGAAATAAACTGTCAAGGGCCGTGTGACGGATGTCTGCCCACTGTTTGAACCCGCTCAGCCCCCCTCTCCCGAAAGACAAGCCCGGGCGTGTTACAGCCTTTACCTCGACAAGCTCGGGCATGCCCGGGACCTGTCGTGAACAGCTCAGACATACCCGGGGGCTGCCTCGGCCCCCGCCCTTTCTCTGACACAAGCCCAGACAGGCCCGGGGCCTGTCCTGACCGGTTCAGACCAGCCCAAAGTCGCCCCAGCACCGACCCGAGGATGTTCCGTATCCTGACGTTCTCAAGGGACTGCCTCAGCCTCTGGGCCCGAGGCAGCACCTGACGGGCGGCATCCCCAGACCTCCCAGTCCCCCGGCCCCCTTACCGGCCAGTTCTGAAAAGGCCCTATAAAAAGCCAAGCCTTTTGTTCTCATCTTGGCTTCAAAAACCTGCATTTTTCCAGCTCACACACACACAGATAACAAACTGTCAGATCAAAGGCACGGTCTGAGTCAGGCCGCATTTAACCATAGGCGCCCCAAACTGCCCGGACACTTCTGAAACTGAGCGGCGTAAAACAGCCGAGCATTTTCTAAAGACTCTGACCGGGAAAAATGGAATCTAGGACCGAGGTCCCAGCTAAGCGTCGGATCCGCGGGGTGAAAAGATGTTTGTTGTCCGAGTTTCTTAAAGCTGAAGCGTCAGACCCGGATCGGAGCAAGTCGTGTGAAACCAGGGTAGAACCAGACGGCGAGGATCAGGGAAACCCGACGCTAGTTTACGTCAAGCCCCTCCCTTTCACCCTAAATACTCCACCTGTTAGTCCCCGGATCCAGACGGATGATCAGACCTCAGCATTCTTTGAAGCTTTTAGCTCTCTCCGCATTTCGACAGCTGCAGACTCTGCAATGACGGAAGTCGGTGTAACATCCTCAGGGTTTCCGCCTGAGATTTCCAAGCCTGAAACTTACCAATTTTATAACTCGGGTTGGACGGACGGCTTTCAGGACCGCCAAAAACGTGACCCGCGTTATTTTACTGTATGACCCGATTACACTCTCTGGGCTACAGACCTTGAGACCGACGGTTACCCGCCGTGTGGCAAATGAGTTTTGTAAACGTAATATTAATCATGAGGGTCATATGAATCTCTGGACCAAATATGACCTGGAATTTGATGATATGATAGAACTGGTGGGTCTTTCTGAACCTGAAACCGCAGCAGTCTGAACCATGCAGAATCTTAAATAAATGTTTTCTAAGTTGTTAAGTGTTGTCAGTGTTTGTTTCATCACCGGCGATGGAGCAGGTCTTGGAAAAAACGTATTATAACTCTGAGAACCCGGGGGCCTTAGGGGGTAAAGAGTCCTTGAAAAGAGCTCTTTTGCTCACCGGACACCGTATTGGGGATCAAGAGGTATCCGACTGGTTATCGGGGCAATACGCCTACACGATCCATAAACCGGCCAGAATCCATTTTAAAAGGAATAAAGTGTATGTTTCCAATATAGACGGGCAATGGCAGATCGATCTGGCGGATATGACAAACCTGGCCAAGTATAACCGAGGCTACAAGTATCTACTGACTTGTATAGATATTCTTTCTAAATACGCCTGGGTCAGGGCTCTGAAAAACAAAACCGGTAAAGAAGTAACCAGGGCTTTTCGAGATATTTTGCAGGAAGGTAGAGCTCCCGTCAAACTTCAGACCGGTAGCGGTAAAGAGTTTCTCAATCGGGAATTTCAAAGCCTGCTCCGTAAACACGGGATAAAACATTTCACCACCGCTAATGAATTAAAGGCTTCGGTGGTGGAGAGGTTCAATCGAACTCTGAAAACCAAAATGTGGCGCTATTTCAGCTCCCGCAATACCCGGTCTTATCTGCCCGGGCTACAGGACTTGGTGAAATCTTATAATCTGAGCTATCACCGAGGCATAAAAATGGCCCCTGCCGAGGTGAACAGTTCCAATTCTTGGAAAGTCTTTAAAAACTTATACGGTCTAACTAAACCCAAAACAAGTGTAAAATATACATTCAAAGTCGGAGATACGGTGAGGGTGTCGAAAGCCCGGAATCCTTTTACCAAGGGCTACGAACAAACCTTTTCAGACGAGGTATTTACTGTTTCTGAACTAGTCCCTAGGGATCCGCCCGTCTACAAACTCAAAGATTATGACGGCGAGGACATTATAGGTTCCTTTTACGACGCAGAGTTACAAAAGATTCTAGGGCCGGACATCTTCAGGATCGAAAAGATTTTGGCAAAAAAAAATATCCGTAGAAAAAAGCATATTTTGGTGAAATGGCTCGGTTGGCCCGAAAAGTTTAACAGCTGGATCCCTGAAAGCTACGCAAGACGTTAAATACTGAGAATGAAAAATAGTATTTCATTCACAGGCTGTTCACAATGGAGAGAAAAAGCTTTTACGTCGTTCTTCCCAGCAATTCTTCCCGAGATGTTTTCCCTAATAATACCATCGCCGAATTTACCGTCAAATTAGCTGCCCCCATCGAGCTACAGGGTCCCTGGGAAGTGGCATTGGCCGAAATTCAGTATCCGCACACCTAGAATACCCTAGATAAACCGAATAATAACTTTATCGTGGTGTCCCTGAGATTAGTTAAATTTTATACTATTCCGGCAGGTTATTACTCCAGCCTGGAGAAAGTAACCTCCAAGATGAATGAAGCGTTGTCGAAAGAACCCAAAGCCGTCGATGGCGCCTCACCCAACACTCCAATACCTGAAAACACCATGAGGTTCCGCTACAGCGCTATGGAGCGAAGATTCTACGTCGTAAGCACCATCAAGGATGAATCTTTGCATGTCAAGGGACAGTTGGCTAGGCTTTTAGGAGCTCATGGGGACGTGAACATAGGTCTGGTGAATGAAGCTCCTTACCCCGCGGATATCAGAGCGGGGTTTTATACTTTGTACGTCTACAGCGACATTGTGTCTCACCAAAGAGTCGGAGACAGCTACGTCCCTCTCTTGAGATTCGTACATATTGAGGATGAGATGAATAAGATTACCACAATCACCTACGACAGGCCGCATTACGCTCCGGTCAGCAAGAGTCAGATTGATACTTTGACCGTTGAAATAAAGACGGACCAGAACAAACCGGTTCCATTTCAGTTTGGTAAAGTCATCGTCAAGTTACATTTCAGACCCTGTAAAAGTTGTATACACGACTAATACAGAGATGAGATCTTACCTGGACCCTACCCCCTATGTGCGGTATTATGAAGCCCAAGCGGGTTTTCTGGGGCCCCGGTGATGTACGGTTCCGGGATTGGCGGAATATTTCACGGTTTGTTTAGGCGGGCCTTGCCTCTCTTGAAAAGAGGATTCGAAATTGTCAAACCCCACATTAAATCAGCCGTTAAGAATATTGTCAAAGACGTGGTGGCAGGGGCCATGTCGGGAGCGATGACTCGAGGAAGCGAAGAAAATCAATCGGGGTCGGGTCTGATGGTGATGAGGAAATCTAAGCGTAAGAGACCACCCGGATCACGAGCCGCCCGATCAACAAAAAGACGCACCGTTCAGCTTTTACATCATTTTCTTCTCTCCGACACAAGGATAAGTCCCGTGCCCGCAGGAAAAAGAAATCAAAAACATTTTTAACTCAAGATGTCTTTCGTTCATCGAATGTCTCAAGAGTGTGTGAAATCTGAACTGGACTTGTTTACGGTACCCTATACTCAGACTAACGTAGAGAAAAGCATCTACGTCGAGGTCCCCTCTCTCAGCTCTATCGGAAGTCGCCCGTTGGAGTTTCTGATTACCGGGAACGGGGAAGACTACTTGGACCTGAATAATACGCTTCTCCACATCCGATGCAAAATCGTCAATGCCGACGGAACTAATCCGGGCCAAGGGGCCCGGGTAATCCGATAGCCGCCTTATTTTCACAAGTGGACGTCACCTTGGGAGATCGTTTAATATCCCAGAGTTCCAGCCTTTACCCGTACAGGGCCCTTTTTGAGGAATTGCTAAATTACAGCAACAAAACTCTCAACTTCCAATTTGCTTTGGGTCTTTTTTACAAAGACACGGCCAATGAACATGAAAACACCGCCATGGACGGACCGAATCAGGGGTTCAAAAAAAGAAGCGGATATACGGCCCAGGGTAAAACAGTAGAACTCCTTGGGCCTATTCATTCCGACCTATTTTTTCAAGAAAAATTAATTCTAAACGGGGTGGACGTCAGAATAAAAATGGTCCGGAGCAAAAATGAATTCTGTCTGATGTCCGAAGATGCTGAGCGTTACAAAGTAAACATTTTATCCGCCACTCTTTTTGTCAAGAAAGTTAAAGTTTCGCCGGCGGTGAAAATAGGGCATGCCCACGCTCTCACCACAGCCAATGCCAAGTACCCCGTGGAAAGAGTGAATATGAAAGTTCTCAGTATGCCGGCCGGGATACGCGTGAGCAATCAGGAGAACCTGTTCTTGGGACAGATACCCAAGTACGTGGTCCTAGGCCTGGTGGATAATGATGCCTTTTCAGGGGATTAGGCCAGAAACCCCTTCAATTTCAAGCACAACCATGTGGAATTCCTGGCCTTTTATTTGGACGGAGAGCAGATTCCGGCCAAACCATTTCAACCCGATTTTGCTAATGACATCACCGCTCGAGAATATTACAACCTCGTGCTGGCCTCCGGAAAGCATTTGAAAGACCTGCCTCTAGCCATCAAACGCTCTGAATTCTCCCAAGGATACATCCTGTTTGCCTTTGATTTGACGCCCGATCAAGAATGCAGAGACCATTTCTCCTTGATGAAAACCGGGAACATGAGATTTGAAATCCGCTTTCGACAACCCCTACCCCATACGTGTATCGGGAGCAACGGCAACAGGGACCGAGGCAGAGACAGCAGAGGCTTCGTCTGAGGCAGAAGTTTTGAAACTCTCTAGAAGTTCTCTCGTGTCGATCTTTCCAACCCCTGGGTCTCCGATAGGACGATATGTTGTGACAAGCGGTTAAGTTTCGCATTAGATCGACCATATTCGTACCGGGTAAAGGTTCTCTGCGAAACACAAACTCTCCCAACTCATTCCAGTAGGTTGTATTAGGGTGATGCGACATTTTCTGTAAAATAATTTCGGTATATTTCTATGATTTATCCGGAGCACTTTTCAAAATCTCGTCGTACACCCTTTCTTCCGGGGTACTAGGAGCCTGTTTGAGAGCCCCCGACGGTTCCTCCTGGCTCTCGTCAGGCAGCAATAACGTCAGAGATCCGGATTGTTTATCCGCTTTTTTCACAAAGGTCAGGTATCTTTGTAAGGCGTCGTATAAAGTTTTACTTTTGCATCGGTGCTCAAGTCATCGCGTTGCAGTACGAGTTTCATTTGTTTATCCAGTTCACTTTCCATAGCGCTTAAAAGGTCGCCGGAAGTTGGGGCTTTCTGATGCCATTGAGCCATTTGTTGTTGAGGGACCAGATACATCTTGTGCGTGTATTCCATATTTATAATCTCGATCCTATTAAACTAGTAATGAAAGGAATGGCGGCGCTTAATAGGGCCCGAGAAACCCTCCTTTCTGATTTAAAGGGCTTTTCTTTTTAACGGTGAGTTTTTTATCGCCGAGTTTTTTAACGGAGCAACGATGCTTCTTCAGCAGCTTGAACTGTCTGGAAGTCAGGGGTACGTGGCCTTTTAAAGTATTGAGAGCTATTTCGGCCAGAGCGTAAATGAAATCGTCCGGAGCCTTGCTCAACAGCGCTTTTCTTCGGTGACAAGAGACCCTGTGCAGGGTCTTGAGCAGAGGGAGATTTCTTTTTATTCTGATCGAAATGCCGGCTCTTTTTCAAATACTCGGGAAATCGCCCGTCTTTATCTTTTCACGACGTAGGCCACAGGCCAGTCGGGAGGAAACAATCCGGTACGTAAACGAAATTCGTCAGGGGTTTGGGCTTTCAGATCCACCAACAGATAACCGTAAGGGGCTCCTCAAAGGCCTCCAAGAAAAATTTCACCCTACCTGGGTACATTTGACGCGCTAAATTCGTAATTTGGAGCTTATCTCTCGGGTTTTTAAACAGGGTGATGTAATTGGCGTTCAGATTTATCGTTCTACTTTTCTTGCCTTGAAAAAATAAATTTTGGACAAAGTAAATGATGGACAAATTCCGGTGATGAGTATATTTTGTGAAGGCCCTTTCTATCTCTTGGCTATGGCTCGCCTGTTCCATCAAATCGTCGACGATCGCCAAGTTCACTCGGTCAGGCGGTAGTAGTTCATCGTCGCTTAAGGAGACGGGTAACCCCTCGAAAAATCTGATATTGGGAAACTGGGCTAACAGTTCGTCGTACAGAGTCTGCCAGCAGCTATAAAACCAGACTATATTGTCAGGCGGAGAAAGCACACGGTCCGCGTGCTCCAAAAGCTTTTTCACATAATGCGATTTACCCGAACACGAGGGTCCCGAGACTATTTTTGAGAAACGGATGCTGAAGTCGAACGTCAAAACCCTCTTTAGTATCCATAGGGGAGAGATGTGAAATCGGGAAAAAGAACCCTTTTGTTGTACACCACTCTGAATCTTTTTCTGAGTGGACGATTTTGCAACGTCAGGTTCTTTTTGTTCCTATGAATCTGCGTGCCGTGAACCATTATTTCTTTCGTGACGTCTTGTTCTACAAAACTATGCACTAGATCCATTAAGGAGTATAGGTTTACCGTTTGAACCGTTTCGTGATTGAGAGTAATGCCCTTGACTTTCATGCAGACCTTACCTTTGAACGTTTTGTACGCGTACGTTTTCGGACCCTCGGACATAAATTCTTCTATGAAGTCGTCAGGATCTAGTTCGCTGGTGAGTTCACTTATATAGTCCCCTAGGGGCGGAGTGTACTGGCCGGGTGATGCTGTGAAGATAACGGAATCTGTATCATGATACAGAATCCTCGGTCCTAAACGATCCAACAATTCGTACAATTCTAACCGGGCATAGGCCGTGGTGAAAGCGGCGATCACCACATTGACGGGCCCGGGTACAACGTATCTATCATCGGCATACCTCCACTGCACTTGAGCGATTTCGTCGCTGATAAAGCCAAAATAGGAGACCCGATACACGTCCGAGAACAGGTAATCGAAGAATTCTTGGGTGTGTGTAACAAACGTCGTGGTCAGCTGGTTAGGCTTCTGACCGAATTTTCCCCAAAGAGAATTCAGAAATAGCTTGGAAATTTGTCTCTTAGCGGGGTTGGAGGCTATGTTTACACTGTCCAATAATACGCCTTCTTTTAAGAAATAGACGTCCACATAGGCCGCCGGGACGCTTCGTCCCGGGCCCAGGAGGGCCAGCCGGAGGCCTCCTGTTTGCCTTTCAGATGAATTTTGATGTTGTAACATAAGACAAGACACGTTGTAAGTTTTGGGGTCTTCCGCCCCGTATACTGAAACAGAAAAAAACCAGCAGTTAATCGCTTTTACAAACATCGAAAGCAAAAAGACAAATCAGGGGAGAAATGGACGGGCTTTTTATGAGGACGGACCGGAGATTGATGTGCAGGTGCTGGGTACTGGTGATGGATACTGGGAACTGATGTCATCAAGGGTCATCGGAGGGATTAATTAGACCCGGCGCGCTTCATTATAGCCGTCATGGCATTTGCTTATGTCTCTGAGGTCTCGGGCTTTCTGAAGAAGGAAAGAAAGAGACGTTAGTACTCCGTTGTAGACCCCTCGCGGCACGTTTTCCGTAACAACCGGGTCAATCCGCTGTTCCCCAAGCACTCGTGCGTGACAGGACTCCCCCGTTAGCCCAGGCCCATCGGGGTGGGCTACCCGAACCGCGAGGTCGTGCACGCGAGAGGAGCATCAGCGTTGGCCTGCAGGGTGCCCCGGCGATAAACGACGGTGAACTTAAAGGGCTGCAGATCCAAGAACCACCTGGTGACCCGGGATTGAGTCCGGTGAAGAGCCATCCACTGGAGGGCGGCATGGTCCGTCACGAGAGTGAATTCCCGACCCAACAGGTAGTACCGCAGGTGCGTCACCGCCATTTAATGGCCAGGGCCTCCCGCTCCACCGCCGCATACCTTGTCTCCCGGTCCAACAGTTTCCGGCTCAGGTAAATCACAGGGTGTTCGACACCATCGACGCTTTGGCTCAGCACGGCACCGAGGCCTGTGTCCGAAGCATCGGTCTGGAGAATAAAAGGAAGCGAGAAATTAGGCGTCCTTAATATAAGTGCCGAAGTAAGGGCCCGTTTCAAGTCACTGAATGCCCGCTCCGTATCCTTGGTCCACACCACATGTAAAGGGGCCCCCTTCTTTGTTAAGTTCGTCAAGGGTGCTGCTCTCTTGGAGAAGCGAGGTACAAACCGGCGGTAGTATCCCGCTAGCCCCAGGAAGGCCTGCACCTGTTTCTTGACCATCGGTCGGGGCCATTCTAAGATGTCTTTTATTTTGGTACACTGTGGTCTCACCAGCCCTCCACCCACCAGGTAGCCTAAATAACAGGCTTCGCTCATCCCAAAGTAGCATTTGTGCGGGTTGATGCGAAGCCCAGCTCTCGCTAGCGTCAGGAGTGCTGTATAGACCTGCACAACATGTTCCTCCCACGTGCTGGAATAGATAACAACGTCATCCAGGTATGCAGCACAGTAGGACTGGTGGGGCCGCAGCACTTTATCCACCAGACGCGTTGAAAGGTCGCGGCGCCCGTGCAGCCCAAATGGGAGTACCTTGTAGTGCCAGTGACCGCTAGGGGTGCTAAAAGCAGTTTTTTCTCTGGCGGATGCCGTTAAGGGAATTTGCCAATACCCCTTCGTCATATCAAGAGTGGTCAGATAGCGGGCCGTCCCCAGCCTCTCTAAGAGTTCATCCACCCGGGGCATGGGGTACGCATCAAACTTCGAGACCTGATTGAGACGTCTGAAGTTGTTGCAGAACCGCCACGACCCGTCCGGTTTGGATACGAGGATGATAGGACTTGACCAGGGGCTATGGCTTTCCTCAATGATGTCTAACTTGAGCATCTTATGGACCTCTAGCTCCACCTCAGCGCATTTTGCCTCTGGGAGACGGTAGGGTCGTTCCCGGACAACCACCCCCGGGTCTGTGACAATGTCGTGCTCAATCAACGGGGTCCGGCCTGGTGTCTCGCTGACCACCTCAGGGACAGACAGGATGGCTCTCTCGAGCTCCTGCCGTTGGGAAGGGGACAGATTAGAACCGAAGTGAAGTGGTGTCTTTTCTGAGTAAAGGGAGAGAGCGGGGCCGGGAGACGGAGCATCCTCCCTGTCTCGCCACGGCTTCAGGAGGTTGATATGATACAATCCCTCACTCGGTCGACGATTTGGCTGGCTTACCAAATAGTCCACAAGTCCTTTTCTCTCTTTCACTTCGTATGGCCCCAGCCAATGAGCCAAAAGTTTCGAGTGGGAGGTGGGCACGAGCACCATCACGCGGTCTCCAGGCTGAAACTCACGCAAAGTAGTGTTTTGATTGTAGTTCCGGACCTGCGCTGCTTGAGCCCTAGACATGTGATCTTTAAGCAGGGGCCGGATCTTAGTCAATCTATCGCGTAACTGCGCGATATATTCAAGGAGGTTAGTGGAGGGAAGCGCCTCTCCTTCCCAACCTTCTTTAAGTACATCCAATAGACCCCGGGGCTGTCACCCATATAACAACTCGAAGGGGGAAAACCCTGTGGAGGCTTGTGGAACCTCCCTATAGGCAAACAGCATGAGGGGTAAAAGTTGGTCTCAGCTCCTACCGTCCGCGCTGACCACCTTGCGGAGCATCTGCTTCAGTGTTTGATTGAAGCGCTCAACTAGTCCATCCGTCTGGGGATGATGGATGTCTTGAGATGCTTAATCTGGAGTAGTTTGGCTACCTCCCTGAACGTATCCGATGTGAAGGGCGTACCCTGGTCTGTGAGGACTTCTTTGGGTATGCCCACGCGGGAAAACAGGGCTACTAATTCCCGAGCGATGTTTTTAGTATTAGCAGAGCGCAGGGGAACTGCTTCGGGATATTGGGTTGCGTAGTCAACCATTACCAAAATATACTTGTGACCACGTACGGAAGGCACCAAGGGGCCAACTAGATCGATGCCGATCTGCTCAAAAGGGATATCTATCAGGGGGATCGGGATCAGCGGAGCACGGTCCCTGCGGGGAATCTGGCGTAACTGACAGACCGGGCAGGACTGACAGAAACGGCGGACCTCCTCATTGATCCCGAGCCAATAAAACCGGAGCTTTATTCTTTCCAGCGTTTTTTCAGTTCCCAGGTGGGCACCTAGGAGATGGGCGTGAGCTAGCTCACAAACCTCCCGCCGGTAGGTTCGTGGCACTAGCAACAACTTCCGCACCTCGCCTTCGTGTTCGGCAACCCGATAAAGCAGATTATTTTCGAGTACAAAGTAGGACCCGTGTGGTGTGGATGCCATGGACGATATGTCGTCACCGGAGACGATAGCATTCCTGGCAAACCTCAAGGAATCATCATTCCATTGTTCACGTTTAAAGGAAGCTGGCGTGGACCGGTATTGGGTGTCCAAGCCGGCGAGTATGTCTGTAACTGGGGCCGCGGGAGCGTTTGCCGGCTCCGGAGCGGCTCTTGGGACGCCTTCCGGGTCGAGGTCCTCCCCCGGAGAGGACTCCCCCGACCCGTTTACATCATCAATAGTTGCCGAAGTGCACAGCGTGGGAACAGCAGGGAGGGGCCCCTGACCCTCCATGAGCAGACCTAGTCTCGGTAGAGGAGTGGTGACGGTCCTACCGCTTTTAATATTTGACCAGTCGCGTCCCAAGATGACCGGAAAGGGGCATTACAGTGACCACCAGCTGTTTCAGAGCCCCTTCCCAAGTTATGAAGCATCTCGCAGACCGATAAGTTCTGGTCTTCCCATGCACAAATTTTACTCCCATACGGTGCGGGAGCCACTGTCGCGGTAGGACATAGCGGCGAGCAACAATGGTTATGTTACTCCCGGTATCGAACATTGCCACCACCAAGTGCCCGTTTAACAACACCACTCCCGTATTTGTGACCGCAAGGGGGTTAGACAGTGCACAGTACCCCTCTTCCTTCGCCCAGCTGCAGTCCATCGGCTCCTGGTTGAGCGGGCAGGCCGGCAGCAGATGTCCCGGCTCACCGCACTTGAAACAGCGGCAGCGCAAGCCTCGCCGTTCGCTTGACCGGAGCCTCTGGGGCGCGGCGAGTGGGCTCGGGGACGCTGGCCCGTCCCTGCCGCGACCCGCGCGTTGGACTCTCAGATCTCCTGAGTTGGGACACCGCCAGCTGTCTCTCGAGAACCTCCAGAAGGCCGTTCATATCAGCGAACGGGTGCCTCCGGACCTGTTGGGCGAGATAATCCGGCATCGCGTAAATCAGACCCTCGCACGCTACTTGCTCCACCACCTGGCGAGCTTGATTTTCATCTGGCCGTAGCCAGCGTCCGAGCTTCCCCCAGTACTCGAAGGCCTGGGCTCGAGCCGGTAGTGCGGGGTCGAAGCGCCAGTGACGCCAAGCGCGTGCCTGTTGGCCAGAGGTTACCCCGTACCGCTGATAGATTTCAGCCCTCAGGAGTTCATATTGGGCGGCTTCCTCCTCAGGGAGATCATGATATGCCCGCTGCGCAGGCCCCTTTAGGTACGGGGCCAGAATGGACGCCCACTCCGCCCGCGGCCACCGCTGTCGGGCTGCCGTCCTCTCGAATATGGAGAGTGACGACTCTATGTCGTCCTCCCTGGAAAGAGGCTGTAAGGGAGGATGTGCCGGTCGGGAGGCTCGGTCTTACCGCTTCGCAGCCGCCAGCCGCCTCTTCATTTCCGCGAGCTCCGCCTGGGTTGCAGCCTGGTCCACCTTAACGGCCTGGAGCTCCGCGACAAAAGTGTTGAGAACCGCGTTCAGATCCTGTCCTTCTGCCATAGTTCGGACCCTCGTCATCCTGCCGACTACGCCACTGTAACATAAGACAAGACACGTTGTAAGTTTTGGGGTCTTCCGCCCCGTATACTGAAACAGAAAAAAACCAGCAGTCAATCGCTTTTACAAACATCGAAAGCAAAAAGACAAATCAGGGGAGAAATGGACGGGCTTTTTATGAGGGTGGACCGGAGATTGATGTGCAGGTGCTGGGTACTGGTGATGGATACTGGGAACTGATGTCATCAAGGGTTATCGGAAGGATTAATTAGACCCGGAAGCGCGTGCTTCGTATAGCCGTCATGGCATTTGCTTATGTCTCTGAGGTCTCGGGCTTTCTGAAGAAGGAAAGAAAGAGAGGTTAGTACTCCGTCGTAGACCCCTCGCGGCACGTTTTCCGTAACAACCCGGGTCAATCCGCTGTTCCCCAAGCACTCGTGCGTGACAATGTACTCGGAAAATAAATCTGCGGTACTCTGTTGGTAATGCCATATCTCGTGAATCTTTAAAACACTGTACCCTTTATCTAAGGCCTTGAGTATCTCGACGCTGCACCAGGTTCCCGTTAAAGACCTTTCCCGATCGTTGTGACGGAAAAGGCCGGTGGACGTCTGGGTTTCTGCGCACGTACGTCACAGAACGAACATCAATTTATCGCAAATTCTTAAAGGGAGGACCAGAAAGTACAAATTGCGCGGGGCTAACACGGTGATTTTAATGAGCCCAAAGTATTTCTTAAGATCGCCAAACTCTTGGAAAACAAGGTTCGGATGGCCAATTGGGTAGGTTTTTGTTTTGTTGACGTAAGGGTACAGACTCGTAAAATCGTAATAATGCATTTGTTCATCACCTTGAACCTTATGATATAATTTGATCGCGTTGGTGCGCCCTTATCGTGGTGGAGGGGTTTGCGTGTTCCAATGATCCTAGGAGCTATGTTGTCCGGGGCTTTATGCCCCTGGTAGGGTCACCCAAGGCAAACTGGTCCTAGGTGAGGGATGAGACAAAGAGCGGTTCAATAAACCTCCAATGAAAAATAAAAACTGTGGACGACGTTTTCCCTTGCCCGGACGCGGGTCACCGGGGCCCCCCTCTGGAGCCAGGCCTGGAGGTGGGGCTCGATGGGCGCCTGGTGGCGGGCCTGCACCCATGGGGCTCGGCCGGGCACAGCCCGAAGAGGTAACATGGGTCCTCCTCCCCATGGGCTCATCACCTATGGGAGGGGCCAAGGAGGTTGGGTGCAGGGTGAGTTGGGAGGTGGCGGGCGGGACCTTGGCGGTCTGATCCTCGGCTACAGAAACTGGCTCTTGGGACGTGGAATGTCACCTCTCTGAAGGGGAAGGAGCCTGAGCTAGTGCGCGAGGTCGAGAGGTTCCGGCTAGATATAGTCGGACTCACCTCGACGCACAGCTTGGACTCTGGAACCAATCTCCTTGAGAGGGGCTGGACTCTCTACCACTCTGGAGTTGCCCCGGTGAGAGGCGCCGAGCAGGTGTGGGCATACTTATTGCCCCGACTGGAGCCTGTGCATTGGGGTTTACCCCGTGGGCGAGAGGGTGGCCTCCCTCCGGAAGGGTCCTGACTGTTGTTTGTGCGTATGCGAACAGCAGTTTGGAGTATCCACCCTTTTGGAGTCTCTGGAGGGTTGCTAGAGGGCATACCTTCTGGGGATTCCCTCGTTTTGCTGGGAGACTTCAATGCTCACGTGGGCAATGACAGTGAGACCTGGAAGGGCGTGATTGGGAGGAATGGCCCCGATCTGAACCCGGCGGTGTTTTGTTATTGGACTTCTGTGCTCGTCATGGATTGTCCATAACGAACACCATGTTCAAGCATAAGGGTGTTCATATGTGCACTTGGCACCAGGACACCCTAGGCCTCAGGTCGATGATCGACTTTGTGGTGTGTCGCCGGACTTGCGGCCATATGTCTTGGACACTCGGGTGAAGAGAGGGGGAGCTGTCAACTGATCACCACCTGGTGGTGAGTTGGCTTCGATGGTGGGGAAGATGCGGTCAGACCTGGTAGGCCCAAGCGTGTTGTGAGGGTCTGCTGGGAACGGCTGGCAGAGTCCCCTGTCAGAAGTAGCTTCAACTCCCACCTCCGGCAGAACTTCAACCACGTCCCGAGGGAGGTGGGGACATTGAGTCGAATGGGCCATGTTCCGTGCCTCTATTGTTGAGGGGCTGACGGAGCTGTGGCCGCAAGGTGGTCGGTGCCTGTCGTGGCGGCAATCCCGAACCCGTTGGTGGACACCGCGGTGAGGGATGCCGTCAAGCTGAAGAAGGAGTCCTATAGGACTTTTTGTCCTGTGGGTCTCTGGAGGCAGCTGATAGGTACCGGCAGGCCAAGCGAACGCAGCTTCGGTTGTTGCTGAGGCAAAACTTCGGGCATGGGAGGAGTTTGAGAGGCCATGGAGAGCGACTTTGGACGGCTTCGAGGAGATTCTGGTCCACCGTCCGGCGTCTCAGGAGGGAAGCAGTGCAGTGTCAACACCGTATATGGTGGGGATGGTGCGCTGCTGACCTCGACTGGGCGTTAGGGTCGGTGGGAGGAGTACTTCAAGACCTCCTCAATCCCACTAACATGCCTTCCAATGAGGAAGCAGAGCCTGGGGACTCTGAGGTGGGCTCTCCCATCTCTGGGACTGAAGTCACCGAGGTGGTCAAAAACTCCTTGGTGGCAGGGCCCGGGGTGGATGAGATCGCCGGAGTTCCTTAAGGCTCTGGATGTTGTAGGACTGTCTTGGTTGACACGTCTCTGCAACATCGCATGGACATCGGGACAGTGCCTCTGGATTGGCAGACCGGGGTGGTGGTCCCCTCTTTAAAAGGGGACGGAGGGTGTGTTCCAACTATAGAGGGATCACACTCCTCAGCCTCCCTGGAAAAGTCTATTCGGGGTTCTGGAGAGGAGGGTCCGTCGGATAGTGAACCTCGGATTCAGGAGGAACAGTGTGGTTTTAGTCCTGGTCGCGGAACAGTGGACCAGCTCTTCACCCTTAGCAGAGTCCTGGAGGGTGCATGGGAGTTTGCCCGACCGGTCTACATGTGTTTTGTGGACTTGGAAAAGGCATTCGACCGTGTCCCTCGGGAATCCTGTGGGGGTGCTCGGGAGTATGGGGTACGGACCCCTGATAAGAGCTGTTCGGTCTCTGTACAACTGGTGTCAGAGCTTGGTCCGCATTGCCAGCAGTAAGTCGAGCCCGTTTCCAGTGAGAGTTGGACTCCGCCAGGGCTGCCCTTTGTCACCGATTCTGTTCATAACTTTTATGGACAGAATTTCTAGGCGCAGCCAGGGTGTTGAAGGGGTCCGGTTTGGTGGACTCAGGATTGGGTCACTGCTTTTGCAGATGATGTTGTCCTGTTTGCTTCATCAGGCCGTGATCTTCAGCTCTCTCTGGATCGGTTCGCAGCTGAGTGTGAAGCGGCTGGGATGAGAATCAGCACCTCCAAATCCGAGAGCATGGTCCTCAGCTGGAAATGGGTGGAGTGCCCTCTCAGGGATTGGGGGAGAGATCCTGCCCCAAGTGGAGGAGTTCAAGTATCTCGGGGTCTTGTTCACGAGTGAGGGAAGAATGGAGCGTGAGATCGACAGGCGGATCGGTGCGGCATCCGCAGTGATGCGGCTCTGCATCGGTCTGTCGTGGTGAAAAGGAGCTGAGCCGTAAGGCAAAGCTCTCAATTTACCAGTCGATCTACGCTCCTACCCTCACCTATGGTCATGAGCTATGGGTAGTGACCGAAAGAACGAGATCGCGAATACAAGCGGCTGAAATGAGTTTCCTCCGCAGGGTGTCTGGGCTTTCCCTTAAAGATAGGGTGAGAAGCTCAGAGTAGAGAAGAGGAGTCAGATGAGGTGGCTCGGGCATCTGATCAGGATGCCTCCTGGACGCCTCCCTGGTGAGGTGTTCCGGGCACGTCCAACCGGGAGGAGGCCCCGGGGAAGAATGTCTCCTGGCTGGCCTGGGAACACCTTGGGATTCTCCCGGAAGAGCTGGAAGAAGTGGCTGGGGAGAGGGAAGTCTGGGCCTCTCTGCTTAAGCTGCTATCCCCGCGACCCGACCTCGAATAAGCGGAAGAGGATGGATGGATGGATGGATGGTGCACCCTCCATACAGGGCATCGCGGGGATTGATAGGTTCAGGAAACTCAAAGCGTCTTAAGAAATCCTGAAGCTCCGAGTCCTCTTTTTTCATGCGTTCCCATTGATGTTCCGAAAGAACTCTCACCGTCAGATGAAATGTTTCACGCAAATTCTTGAGTTTGTCGTCAAACGTTTGAAACAATTCGGCATAAGGAGCCCCGGTGAGAGGATGTTTGGCTTGCGCCTCGTAGCACTCTGGACATCCGTGATAAAAGCATCCGGCAAACTCAAAGGCCGTCGGGACACCCTGAACTTCGGCGTAACCGTCTAAATAAAAGGATCCCATCTTGACTTCGCCGTGATTCAGGGAGTGCCGAATGTTTATTTTTTCCTTTTCGGAAAGAAACATCAGCCATTGAATAGAAGCGTTAGAATAAGCTTTGTGAGTGCTTTTGTAATGATCACTCGGAATGATTCCGATTGCATGATCGGGCATGCAGTTTTGTTTGTACATGGACAGGCAAAGAGAAGCTAAGGTCATACACTGAAAAGGATCGATATCGCCGATCCTGATCACTTCCTCTCTAAACTTCATGCACGCCGTTCTCAAAATAACCACATCGTTTCGACAATAGTAGGCCATTTCTTGTTTAAAGTTGAAGGTACCGCTTTTAATCGAATCGTACCAAGACAAAAACTCCTGTCTTTCCTGGCTCATCATGTGCTCAAAACCGTAATATTTAGGCTTGGGTACGGTCCGATGTAATTTTGATTTTCAGCGGTGTTAAAGAAATGGGGAAAGTACCCTTTTTGAGCCTGGAATCCCAAGGCTTTGGGCATACTGCTCAATTTCATAGGCTGAAGTTCAACGAATCGATAAATCTCAAGTTATAATCTTCTTCTATAAAGCACATTAGTTTACACCCCTGAGATGTAACAGACGGAGTTTGTCCGCTCTCGACGAGATATTTCAAAAGGAAATAGCTGTTATACCCTTTAGAATTGTGAGCTATGAACGTGTAATCTTCGTATTTCGGACATCGATATCTGTGGAATAACTTTGCTACGCAGTCCTCACCGGCCCGACTCCAAGATTGACCGTTCCAATGCATGCAGTGGATGTAATTGGGGATGTGGATTCCGTCATCTTGACGGCACTCAAAATCGTAGAACACATAGTTTTCTTGGAGCGGTCTTTCCGGTAAGCTTTGAATAAAACATAGATGATTTTCATCCGACTCTTCCACGACCGCTCTACAAACGCGACAGTGTTTGGGTCGACACTTGTGAGGTTTTGACTCGGCATTCATCACGTATTTCTGGTTGCAGAGAACACAGACTTTCTGGGTATCGCAGAGGCTTTCAGACCAACGCGTCTTTTCATTAAATGTCCGCGTTTTGTGAAGATCGAAGCAAAACCTAGATTGGCAGAAACGATCGCAATTGGTACATCGAATAGCTTCCCCGTCAACCGAGCGACAGTCTGTAGATAAACAGACGTTGCAGTGCTGCTCACAGCGATGTCGTGCCGGGTCAGAATATCCCGTGTAGCAGAAATCGCAGATGTAGTCAAACCCCAGAAAGCCTTTTAGATTCAAAATACCGTAATAATGCTCACGGTGCAAAAACAAGAAAGCCGTCTTTGGATTTTGGCCCTGGGACGTTTCAAATTTTAATAGAGCGCTAGCATTCGGTTCCCGGTACCAAACGATAATTTTAATACCCATGAGCCTCTCAAATTTTTCTACATCTGAAAACGTTACTTTCTGATCCATAGATAACCCGACCCTGACGTGCAGTCAACGAGCCTCTATTTCACACAATTTCTGATCGTTTCTGAATCCGTCGTTTAATACAGCCAGCAATCCCCTGGCAAAACAACACTGATCATCCGGGCTGAAGTAGATCCATAGGTGTTTCCGTTTCTTTTGAACGATTACATCGTTGAAAAGGGTACAGGCTTTACGCCTATGAGCCCCTCCGCCAGCCGGAACCCTGACTACCTGAACGATTAGCGTCAGACTAGAATCGGCTAAAATAGTGGCGTGACTCTGGAGAAGTAACTCAATTTGATGAAAAAAGTTCTCGACAGAAAGCGCCCCCGCCGGGGTTAGGGAAAAATCACCGGGGTTGAGAGAATCGGCACGTAATTCTAACTGCACTGAATCCTGAGGATTCAAAGTGCTCGTAAAACCGTCTAAAAGGTTCTGAAGGGTCTCGTGCATATGATGAAATACTTCGGCGAATGAATCTAGCGCGTAGGACTCAGAAAAATTGAATCAGTGTCTAATCTCGATATTGTTAAATTTTGGACGCTCCGTGACAGACAAATTATTTAATCGAGAGGTAGACGTTTGTGGAGAGCTTACGGACGGCTCTGGAGACGAAAGATTCTCCGTATGTGAGGTAGACGTTTGTGGAGAGTTTACGGGCGACTCTGGAGACGAAAGATTCTCCGTATGCGAGGTAGATGGTTCTGGAGAGTTTACGGACGGCTCTGGAGACGGAGGATTCTCCGTATGTGAGGTAGAGGGCTGTGGAGAGTTGGTTTCGAGACTCGAGTTTACCCGGGACAAATTAGGCACCCCCGTTCCCACCTGAGGATGCCGAGGTGAATTACCCGACTCTGTTAAGGCCTCAACAGGCGAGTGTTGAAGAAGGGCGTTACTGGACCGTGAGGTAGAAGGTTGTGGGGATATTACATTCGTGTCTAGGGTATCAGGTGCTGGTGAAGGGGCTGAAGATGTTCTGGCCTCAGAAGACGTATTCTTCAAAAGCTCCAGCAGAGCGTTAACTACGGCTATTTCATCAGAATTTAGAACCCGAAGCGCGTTGTCAATCAGGTCAAAATTGTCGATCGGATGTGTCACGGGGAATGGTGATTGAACAATTTCAGGAGATCGTGGAGGGGTGGGTATTTTAGGGGGCTTTATAGAATATTTGAGGTTGTCAGACATCTCTTTTAGTAATCTCAGGTTTTCACTGGACGGTCTTTTCCTACCTTTACGCCTGACAGGATATTCACGCTCACTGTCTGTATCAACCACTTTGCGGACATCGTCATTGCTGTCACTGCTGTCACCGCTGCCATCGTTGCTTTCGCTAGACCTGTTTTCAGGCATGACCTAAATTTAATCAAAGGTAATAGTTATAATCACAGAGTATAATAATAATATTGATTTGCAGTCGATGTTATTTTCATGCAAAAAAGTCATATAATACCTTTCTTTTACTTTCGGGTTAGAGCCGTGTAAAAAGCAGCTATTGGGGTTTTTCAGGCTTGAATTAAATTTAATCTAAGGTGACGACTATACAGTAATCACAGAGTATAATAATAGTGATTTTCAGTCAATGTTATTTTCATGCAAAAAAGTCATATAATACCTATCCTTAAATTTCGGGTTAGAATCCTGTAAAAAACATTCATATACATCAAATATCTGCACATTTCGGGTACGGAACTGTACATAGGACCCTCTAATTCTACAAAATGATCCACTAATAGGCCAAGGATTTCAGTCAGCTCTTGCAGCCTTTCTCGATGCCTCTGCTCGTGTTCAGGCCTAAGGGTATAACGAGAAGCGATGTCAGAGTGAGTCGTCGTGGGCGATCGGGACCCCAGGCGGGATAAACGCCATCTGAGGCTGTCATAGGGTCCGGGAGAAATGCGTCGGCTGGCGCGGGACCTGGACGAAGGCGGGTAGCTGACCTCAGACGGGGTGGTGTTTGCGGGGCCCTCCAGTTACGGTATTCGTTTAGATTTTCTGATCCGTTCAACAACTGAGTTAAAACGCCCGGGGAGCCTGAAAAGAAAAGTTAAAGACCTCTTTTTATCAAATCTGGAGATACGTCTGAACCCAGGCTTTTCTTGGATAAAACTGAAATGACACTCACTGAGGCTGATTACCTCTGGGGAATCCCTTTGAGAAACTGTTTCGTTCTGTAAAGGACTTTCATCTAGAAAAAAAAAGAAAATGTATACGCTCTTTAAAATAACAGGCCAGACACACACACACGCGCGCACACACACCCAGCCAGAGGCGCGCATTCAAAATTCGTGCGCTGTTTAAAATAACATTCCCCGAGTCCTTGCCCATGCGTAGCTCAATGAAAATGCATACACTCTTTAAAATAACAGGCCAGACACGCATTCCAAATGCTTAAGTTGTTTACCGGAACCTGCGGCGTGACGTAGCTCAAACAAAATATTGTCAGGGATGCCAGGGGCCATGACCCGGCCGGGACACCAGGAGGGACCGGAAGAGGGTCAGAGCCCTGCCTGGATCACGTGGGGTTTGCCTTCCGGGTTGCTTTGGGGGCCACGGGTCAAGGGCATGGAAGCCTTTCTCTGTAGGGGCCCGTGGTCACCGCCAGGAGGCGCCCTCGATGTCTTGGAGACTTGTTGCCCCAGCACTTCCGCCACACCAGGAAGTGCTGGGGGGAAGACCTTTGGTGTTACCCGGAGGGCTGTCAGGAGGACAGCCGGCACTTCCGCCACGCTGGGGCGTGGCCAACGGAGGAATGCCCGGAACACCTGCTGCTCATCCGGGCAATCTATAAAAGGGGCCGTCCTTCATACATTCGAGGCTGGAGTCGGGTGGAAGTAGGGCAAGGCAGAAGGAGAGGATGAAGGCGGCCCGAAGAAAGGCATCGTGAGGCCAGGACTTTGGGATAGGGGTTTGTGCACTTGTGTGGGTCTGTGTGACCAAAGGACTGGGGTCTTTGTGACCAGAACAATTGTGTATATTGTAAATAAACGTGTGGTGGTTGTGCCTGTCTGTGCCCGGGTGCCGTTAACAATATACATATATATGCATACACTCTTTAAAATAACAGACACGCAGGCAGCTGATAAACCGAGGAGGTTTTATTACGCGACAACCGAATTCCCAGTTCAGACCTATAGAAGCACGGCACTATTAAAAATCTATTTTATGGTAGCTAGACAGACTCTCGCAGATGCTAGGCTAATTGTAACACCCCGATACATTTTAACAAAGCGCACATTCCATACAGTAAAATGGGCACAAACTTTTTCAGATTAGGCAGCCGGCCCTGATAAATACCGGCACGTGTTATAATATTCATTTACCCTAGCATTCCACAATAGACGAGGCTTGTAAAAACCCTGGGGACTTGGGGCGCGACAATACTGAATGAAAATAATGACATTTTAATTTACAATGAAAGCGCAAACAAGCTGCACACTTTGGAACTTTGTAAACACTAGACGTGACTGCGGACGTACGCGCAAAGTTTGGAACATTGTAAACACCAGTTATGAACGCGCAGACACACACCGGCAGGAAATTTGTAAACACTTTATCGATTTAAAAAATATATTCTTACCCGTATCATCATCATCAACATCATGGTTCGATGAATCTATTTGAATATAAATTTCTAGAAAAATAAATAAAGGATTCAGCCGTAAGTTATTTTTGAAATAAAACATGATTCATGTAGATCGGCCTAAAGTATTCTCGATAGGCGCTGACACGAGCCCCTTAAACGGTTATTTAAGACCTATACATTTTAAGACTGAGCTATATTAGGCGAGATGATCTTGGGGCTGTGCCCGCTATCCCGGAGTGAAAATCGCCCATGCGCAGCGGCCTGCGCGCGCTATTGTCTAGCGTGTGCCCGAGTCAAACTCGCCCATGCGCAGATAATCAAACCCTTCAAAGATCAAGCCATGCACATTTTAAACAAAATTGTAAAAATAATTTACCATTTCTTGAATCAGTCTCGATATAGACATCTAAACAGAAAAAACATAAGGAATCAAACTTTACATTTTTAATACACGAGCCTTTAGCGCATATAATAGTTATGCATAGGGATTCGTATTCATCAAAATAAGTCTTACCGTGATCCCCAGGGACAACAGCTTCTGCAAAGATCGTCGGTATGAAGTCTGTTAATATCGGATTTTAACCATTACAAATATCACAATAAAGTTAAAATACGGACACACCGTCTTTGATGTCCGTCTCGTCTTTTCTTAGCGGTTTCCAAAATGGTGATAATGGGTCTAGTTTAGGTGGTATTATATACACTCGGCGCAGCACTCTTTTCAAGTTTGAACGGTCATTTATAATCACAGATTTGCCCATCTGCCGGTCCATTTACGCGGTCAGTTTATGCATCAGTCCGCCTGAAAAGGTATTCTGCGCATTTCGAGTAATTTTGAAACAGATGTCTTTTCTCTGTTTAGAGAGAAATGTCATATTTGGTGTAATATTTTACCGGGTCTGTTTAGATCTGAACACATACTGGTGCCATCTCGCGAGTGACCCGGTTACAGGTGGATCTTAAACCTCCGTGCGATGAGCACATGTTTTCAAAAAATGCCTGAAATTTTCCTGAACTTTCTCGGGGCATTTTGTGTAGGAGATTACAACACATAGCGCCATCCATTAAGGTACTTGGCGGATTATGCAAACGCTGGAGCGCTAGCGGGACTAAGGAACCAAGATCAAAAGACATGAAAAAAAAAAAGGAATCCCCCCCGGTTTCAAAATGGCCTAAAAGAATTCCAGAGCGGCCTGTGCCACTGAAGTGAGAAGATACACAGCTGGAACCGGTCAGGTACTTGACAGATTATGCAAGCGTTAGAGTTCTATGTATCTGAAGCTATCGGGAGGGGCTGGGGGCCAATCTGATATGCCAGCGCTTATCGAGGACTAAGGACATCGCCTGTTTGAAAAGGGCCTCGGGCATTCGCAACTGAAGTGAGAAGATACACAGCTGCAGTCGGTCAGTGAGTTGATAGCTTATACGTTCCCGGGGCCGCCGTATATCTGGGCTATCGGGAGGGGCTGGCAAAGGCTGATTTGATCTTTTCTCTGCGCACAGAGCAGGGGTCTGGTCACAGGGGCTGTTAAAGCTGACTGAGTAATGCTCTTAGGGGCTGTCAGCGCAATTCAGAGCATGTCTCACCCTTATGCCAGTTCTTTCTCTCTGTGGCAATCTCTATAAGATTTTCAGGCTAGGCAGCTTGGTTTAGATGATTCAAAGTTGAGATAGATATTTTAAATAATAGATACAGGGTTCTTACCTAAAGCAGGACAGGCTATAGGGTAACTCGCCCAGGCTGGAACGTTGGGACCTCGGTCCTAGATTCCATTTTTCCCGGTCAGAGTCTTTAGAAAATGCTCGGCTGTTTTACGCCGCTCGGTTTCAGAAGTGTCCGGGCAGTTTGGGGCGCCTATGGTTAAATGCGGCCTGACTCAGACCGTGCCTTTGATCTGACAGTTTGTTATCTGTGTGTGTGTGAGCTGGAAAAATGCAGGTTTTTGAAGCCAAGATGAGAACAAAAGGCTTGGCTTTTTATAGGGCCTTTTCAGAACTGGCCGGTAAGGGGGCCGGGGGACTGGGAGGTCTGGGGATGCCGCCTGTCAGAGGCAGTCCCTTGAGGACGTCAGGATACGGAACATCCTCGGGTCGGTGCTGGGGCGACTTTGGGCTGGTCTGAACCGGTCAGGACAGGCCCCAGGCCTGTCTGGGCTTGTGCCAGAGAAAGGGTGGGGGCCGAGGCAGCCCCCGGGTATGTCTGAGCTGTTCACGGCGCCAACGGGGCGGAGAGAGGTCACATGGAGGGGCGGGGGAATTCCGACGTGACGTCATCAGGAGGCGACAGGGCGGGACTTCCGGTCTTGCGGCAGCGGGTGGCACTTCCGGTGTGACGTCAGAGGGGGCGGGGCTTAAACCCATTAATCATTATGATTGACAGCTCTAATTTCGATTTTGACAGTATGTCCCCGCCTATAACTACTCCCCAGCCAGAGGAGAAACCCTGGCCGAAATATGCCATCGCCAGGATCTGCCCGTCACCCTATAAATCCAGGGGTTAAGAGGTGGGGGTCTCGCACAGTTCCTGGTGGTTCATTCTGGAGTTGATGAGTTCACTTGGGTTTCATTGAGTTATTGGATTGCAGGATTTTATGACCTTCACGCTCTCTTTCTGGACTTCTGGACTGCGATTTGCTTTGCATTGCACGGCTTTTCCTTCTCGGGCTCCACGGAGCTTCATTGTTATAGCAGAGAATGAACTGTTTATGTCATAAAGACTGCGGTGGGCTGGCGCCCTGCCCGGGGTTTGTTTCCTGCCTCGCGCCCTGTGTTGGCTGGGATTGGCTCCAGCAGACCCCTGTGACCCTGTAGTTAGGATATAGCGGGGTGGATAATGGATGGATGGATGTCATAAAGTTTCAGCGCTGGCCCGTATTACTAGCCGGGGTTTGACGGTGATATCCCCCTCTAGTGGAAATGCTTTTGGAACTTACTGGGATTTTTGTGCTTTGGGACTCCTGAGCAGGGTGGCTATGAGTGCAAAATTTATTGAGAACTCACCAACATACTGAATCCTGATTGAACTTTATGGCTCTTTATCGGTGCTGACTGGAGCCCATGCCACTCAAGTGCGGCGGGCACTGAAATGGCCGCACTGTGGTTTAAACGTCAAGTAGCTTGTATTGTGGGGCAGCACGTGAACCTGGCGTGATGAATAATTCTCTTAAGGTGGAGGAGGGTCCTGTAGAGGGTGATGCCCACTTCATCCTTCCTTTGTGCCCATCCAATACCAAATCTTACTTTCCACGGACAGCAGAATGTGCTGTTACCACTAGTCTGTATAATACAAGCGTTAAAGTATTCTGTTAACGCTATAGTAGTAAAATGCACTGCAAGTTTCATTCCAGCAGATGGCGCATCGTAAGCGGGTGCAATTGTGGCAAAAGACAAACTGAGATTGAAACTCAATAAAGAAGAACGCAGTAGACTTCTTCATCCTGGCGTTGTGTCCCGCTTGATCGCAGGGTCCGCTCTCTTGCAACATCGTCTCCATTTGGCTCGGTCTAAAGCGTCTTCTGGGGTGACATTGGCGATTTTCATGTCTTCGCTGATCCGGTCCATCCACCGCTTCTTTGGTCTTCCTCGTGGTCGCCGTCTCCTGCGGGTCGAGCCGCATTGCCGTTCGCGCCACCGAGTTCTGGTCACTTCGGGTGACATGCCCGTACCACCGCAGCCTTGCCTCTCGCATCTTTTCTACAATTGGCGCTATGCCCATTCGCCTTCGGATGTCGGCGTTCATGATACAGTCCCATCTTGTTAGGCCCAGGCTCCAGCGAAGCATACGCATCTCCATGGTGCTTAGGGCTTGTTCGTGCTTCGCAGAGGCTGGCCAGCACTCTGATCCATATAGGGCAACTGGGCGGACCACTGATTTGTAGATTTTTGACTTCAGGCTGTCCGGCATGCGGCGGTCGCAGAGCACGCCAGTGACTTGGCGCCACTTGGCCCATGCGGCGTTGATTCTTGCGCGGACGTCGGGTGACAGGTCACCGTCGTGGCTGATGACAGCGCCAAGGTACTTGAATTCGGTAGTCTTCTTCAGGTCTTCCTCCCCGATCTTGATGGTACCATCGGTTTGCAGGCCACATTCCATGTATTCGGTCTTTTTAATATTCAACTTCATGCCGTTGGTGTCTAACCGGTCCTTCCACCGTTGGGCCTGTTGCTGTAGGGCTTGCGTGTCTCGTCCGAGAGGAAGGCGTCGTCCGCATACAGCAGCGTCCATGGGTGGGGGGTCTGGAGGTCCGCCGTTGCTGTGTCCATACACAAAATGAACAGGAGCGGCGATAGCGCTGATCCCTGGTGCACGCCACATTGATGGCGAAGGCGGTGATGTTCCCACTGGGCACCTGACCATGCTGGTGACGTTGCGGTACAGGAGCTTGACCCAGTTGGCGTATGCTTCTGGTACACCGTGCGCGCGAACGCATGCCAGATGAGGTCATGAGGCACTCTATCAAACGCTTTCTCCAGGTCCAGGAAGGCCATATGGACACCTTTGTTCTTTTCTCGATGTTTCTCCAGTAGAAGGCGGGCGGCATGGATTGCATCGGTTGTTCCACAGCCTTTGACAAAGCCGCATTGATTTGGCGTGATGGTGACGATATGGCGGAGGCGGGCGTCCAAGATCCGCTCGAATATCTTCATTGTGTGGCATAGGAGGCGGATTGGGCGATAGTTGGAGCACTCGGCCACGTCGCCTTTGCCTTTCCAAATGGGCACTGTTATGCTGGTGGTCCAGGCCTTGGGGACTTCGCCTCCTCTGACGATTTGGTTGAAGAGATCGCATAGCGTCGCGGCTCCACGTTGCCCAAGCAGCTTCCACACTTCAGCAGGAATGTCATCAGGTCCGGTCGCCTTCCGTTCTTCATCTTCTTGACAGCAGTTTTGACTTCTGCGATGGTAATTGGCGGGACGGGGCCAGAGACGGGGCGGCACTGCTGATCGGCGGTGTGGGAATTCTTCATTGCTCACTCTGGAGTAGTAATCGCTCCAACGCTGGAGGATGGCGGGCGGGTCCGTAAGACTAGGTGTTGGTCGTCCTTGATATGCTTGACCTGGCCGATATCCTGGGTCGAGCGATGGCATATTGGCAAGGCGATAGATCTTGTTCGCCCCTCCAGGCGTGTCCAACTCCTCGTAGAGCTTGCTATAGTGAGCCGCTTTGGCTGCGACAGCACTCTTCGCCATCAACTTGGATGTTCTGTATTGTTGGTAGTCTTCATCGTCTCTGGACTGGAGCCACTTCTTCAGGGCTTTCTTCTTCGCTTTGATGGGTTCTTGCACTTCTTCGTTCCACCACCATGTTTGTTTATCGATGAATTTTCTTCCCGGTTTCGTCCGTCCAAGGGTTGGACGCAGCCGGAGATCTGGCTGGAGATGGCATCCCAGGTGTCCGCTACTGGCTGGTCAGGGTCCACGTCCATGCGGGCGAGCTCTTTTGTAAGCTCTTGCTTCCACTGCGAGTCTCCACCATTTGATCTTTTGGTTGTTGTTCGTACCATTCGACGCTGGCCAAGGTCTAGGTGTAGGTCCATGACGAGCAGCCGGTGTTGGGGGGCGACGTTTGTTGATGGGATCACTTTTACGTCACGGACCAAGTTGAAGTGACACCTCGAAAGAGCCAGTAGTCGATCTGGGTGTCTCGGCCGCCGCTGGAGTATGTTATCTGATGCATTTGCTTCTTTTTGAAGAAAGTGTTGACTATGGCGAAATCATGGGCCTCTGCGCAGTCCAGCTCGTGTGCCATCGTCGTTACGGGCTCCTCGTCCTTGGCCCCATGGACCCGTTAGTATCCGGTTCGCTCTTGACCCACGTGGCCGTTGAGGTCGCCACCGACAGCTACGTGTTCTTCGGGGGCAAATGATCGTAGGTGGGCGTCGAGGCTTTCCCAGAATCGGTCTTTCTCGTCGTCGGGGCAATTGGTTTGGGGCGCGTAGCACGATACAACTCGGAGCACGGCTGAGCCAGTGTCGATCTTGAGTGACATGAGGCGGTCTGAGACTCGGCTGACTTCTACGACGTTGTCTTGTAGCTTCTGGCAGATCACGATTCCCACGCCGTTTTGTGCTTGTGCGCCGTTGTAATACAGTTTGAAGCCTTCGCCGATGTCTCTGGCTTTTGATCCTTTCCATTTCGTCTCTTGAATACAGGCGATGTCGACACGACGGGTCTTGAGTCGTCGGCCAACTCGCGCTTCTTCGGTCATGGTGCCGATGTTGAGGGTCCCACACCGTAATCGTAGTCGTGGTCGGACTTGCTTCTTTAGCCTGTCCCGTCCTTGGGCAGGTAGCCTTCGCCCACTTCTCCGTCGCTCAGGCGAGGGCGGCGCGCGTCGCCTGCAGGGGACGCCTAGCATCATCGTCCAAATGTTGAGCCGTTGTTGCATATGATGCGACTGAGGAGGGGTCCGTCGATCGGCGCGTCGCTCCGCCTGACATCGACGACCCTCACCGTTGGCCAACTTCCCATGGGGTCGTTGTTTCCAGCCGGCACCGCGAGGAGGTGGTGATGGGATTTTGCCAGCCAAAGAAGAACGCAGTAGACGAGGAAATGGAACCCAAGAACGTAACCTCAGAACGACGTCTGCGCCGACATTTGACAAGTGAAGACGTAAAGTGAAGGAGCCTCACTGGCATTGGAGTGTCATCTGACCAACAGGATGAGGACATTCAGAAGTCAGCCAAGCAGTCATTGTCCCTAACACAGGGTCACAGGGGGCTGCTGGAGCCAATCCCAGCCAACACAGGGCAGGGCACAAGGCAGGAAACAAACCCCGGGCAGGGCGCCAACCCACCACAGGGCACACACACACATACCAAGCACACACTAGGGACAATTTAGGATCGTCAATGCACCCAACCTGCATGTCTTTGGACTGTGGGAGGAAACCCATGCAGACACAAACTCGGGAAGCGAACCCACAGGATCGCTACCACTGCGCCACCGTGCCACCCACATTCTGAAGTAGTTACTGTAAACCAGAGCCACCCCACCTGACGGAGCCCCCTGCTCTCCTCCACCTGAGCTCTAAATCACAACCACCTCTCCATTCTGTCCGCCCCCCCCCAATGGCTTCTTGAGGTAAATGAAGTCGAGTAGACCCGCCATGTTGGTGTAGACATCACCGGAGTGGAGCCACAGCAGCAGCCGTCTCCCTAACCACTGAGCCACATGTCTGCTCTCCATTTACAAACTTCAAAAATATTCTAAAACAAGCCGACCTCCACTGGAGACGCTAGCGCCTGCCGTATGGAGGAAATCTCCGCTCCATTGTTGTCCACCGCGTCAGGGACTTCCCCAGTTATGTGACAATTATTTACTCATCCTGCCCTGTTTTGTCACAGTTTGCGCTACCAAAGAATGCGTTTGGTGAAAAGCACAAGATGGCGTTTAGATAAACATCAGGCCTGATCTGGCACTGGAGACTGAAATGAACACGCAGCAGATTGACGACCTGATAGCATAAAAACAACTCCACAGTCTGCAAGAGAATTGTTCCACTGCCGAGACGGAGCGGGCGTCGCCATGATGAGTGCAAAGTCACTCGGCCGCTCCTCGTTTTCTGTTTTCATCGCTCTGCGAGTGCCGCATGGGCTCAGGAAATAAAAACAGGAAAGTGGGCGACGCTCCCCGGACACAATTTACTGCTCATATCCTTACACTTGGGCTTTCACACCCTCAGCTTAAAAGGGTGAACCTGAAAGGAGCTGAACATTGGGGTGGTCAATGCTGGACTGGCAGAAGTGTAGAGTGTGTCTGGGGTAGATATGCCAGGGGACGGATGGGTGGAAGTGAAATCCTTACCCGGCTGGGGTGCCATAATGGAAGGATGGACTAAATGGGGGCGACACCTGGCCGGATGTCTGATGATGTCTGTACTGGTCGAGATGCCTGAAAGAATACAAGAACTTGCAATAGAGGACGGCAGGGAGCAGTTCATCCCCTCATATACAGTAAAGTCCCAGTTGGGACAGCCACAGGGCTACATGCAAGCCGGAAGTGCTTCCATCGGGCCACATAATGCCACCAAATTAAAAGAGAATCACGCTGCCCTGTCCAGGCGAATCAGAGCTGCTGGGAGGGAGGAAGGAAGGCAACAGTCGACTGGAGGAGAACAGTGTGGTGGGAAACGAGAGAACGTGAGAGGGGCAAGGAAGAAGGAAATGACCTGTTTATTGTGTATAAGGAATTCTTGTAATAAACAACCATTTATTTGAACCAGAGGCTGACTACATTGTGTCTTTGTGTTCTGGGGTTTTGGGGCTCACTAATGCCCCCTAGGTTCCACTCTGGGTATGGCAGTGCCATCTATAGAAGGGAGGGAGCCAACACGGCTCAAGAAGATTTGATACGTATGGACCCCTCTGAGCCTCATGATGTAAGCAGCATGGCTTACTATATCACAAGGGGGCAGCTTGAAGACCCCATTACTAGTGACCCTTGGGTCAAAAGTAGTTTAAAGAATAATAAGAATAATAAAGTGCAAAGTACGCCTGGGACCAAGAGTATGAAGAAGAGGTGAAAACTAAAATCACAAGCATTAAACCACAAGACACACACTCAGCATGCGTGACCCCGAGTACATCCATCTAACTGTATATAGCGCCTTTCCTATCTTTATATTTCCTATATGGTGCTTTTTATACTCTATCTATCTATCTATCTACCTATCATATGGTGCCTTTCACATCTATCTATCTATTATATAGTGACTTTCACATCTATCTATCATATAGTGCCTTTCACATCTATCTATCTATCTATCTATCTATCTATCTATCTATTATATAGCGCCTTTCACATCTATCTATCTATCTATCTATCTATCTATCTATCTATCTATTATATAGCGCCTTTCACATCTATCTGTCTATCTATCTATTATATAGCGCCTTTCACATCTATCTATCTATCTATCTATCTATCTATCTATCTATCTATCTATCTATCTATCTATTGTGACATCCGGCTGGGGCTGGAGCCCGGCTGGGACGCCCAGGAGGACCGGAGGAGGGCTTGTACCTCCTCCAGACCGCGAGGGGGTGACCACCCTGGTTATGTTGGGGGCCTCGGGTAAAGGGCTTGGAAGCCCAGCCCTGTAGGGACCCGTGGCCACCGCCAGGCGGTGCCCCGGTGCCTGAACAACCCTGGAGCCCAGCACTTCCACCACACCAGGAAGTGCTGGGGGGAAGAAGACAGGGGACACCAGGAGGGCTTCCGTGTGTGCAGCCGATACTTCCGCCACACTGGGGCGTGTCTTCAGAGGAGTGCCGGGAAGCAGCTGGAGCCCATCCGGGTTCCTATTTAAGGGGCTGCCTCCCTTCAGTTGAGAGCGGAAGTCGGGTGGAAGAGAGACGGAGCTGGAGAGAGGACTGGAGGCGGCCAGGAGAGAGGAAAGGCACAAAGGACTGTGAGGCCTGGACATTGGGGGAACGGTGCAAGAGGCACTGGGGAATGCACTGTAAATATTATAAAATAAACGTGTGTGTGGTGAACTTAAGATGTCCGTCTGTCTGTGTCCAGGTTCAAGTCCACAGTGGCGTAGGATGGTCCGTCTGGTGCAAGACGGGGACCTGCATCAGAAAAACATTTTTCTGTGGACGGCCCGGCGCAGCAGCGGACCCCACACACTCGCCGCGGGAGCGGTACGTGCACAACCCCACAGGAGCGGTTTACCCCACGGACTGCCGCCGATCCGCTGTATGGCCATGTTCCCCGGGTGCGGAGGAAGGAGAACGGGGTGCAGCGGGCTCCGAAAGTCGCGCCGTTAGGACGGACGGCCAGGACGGGGGCCTTGGAATGACGAGATCCGGGAGGTGAGTGCCCTGCCCTGCAGTAATCGGCCCTTCGGGGTTGAACGTACCTTGTTTCCCACAGGGAGGGACGATCCGGATCCGCGTCCGTGGCAGGAGCACACCAGGCCACGGGCTGTTGACTGCGCGAGGGCGGCAGCAGAAGAGGCTGCGATATCGGAGTCGCTGCAGCTCAAAGAATCGCAGCAGCTGCGAGGCTGCCAGGAGGCACGCCACCGCACCCGGAGAAGGGGAGACAAGATGGCCGCGGGTCGGATGTCCCGCCCGCTGACAGGCACGGGATTGGTGGGTGTGTCTTGTGTGCCCGCCAATAACGGTACAATGGTGGGACCAAGGAATGCCAGTCTCGTGCCGGGAAGAGACCTGATTGGGCCAGAGGGAGTGGCCCACAGGAGGCAGACGACGAGTGCAGCTGATAGACAGGCAAGCCCACCGACGTCTGTCTCCCTGTTTTCGCCGGGGGCTCTGCGCGAGCCGGAGGAGTCCCTTCGGCCCGCAGAGTCGCCTTTGTTACAGATGCTCAGTGCTCTCGCCGTCCAGCTGGAGAAGCTGAAGGGGAAGGCGGTTGCGTCATTGGAGACGGCGTACGACACGGAGGATTGGCGCGATGCTGGAGCCTTTGGCCGGCAGAGTACGGCGGGGTAGGTAAGTCTTGCCCTCCCCGTACAGCATAAGGGGGGATTCGCCGAAAACGGCCATGACTTTAATAAGGAGGACCGGCAACAAGTAGGCAATTCCCCAACAGCGGACGCGGCGGTGCAGACTGCCTGCGGAGCGAGGAGAGCGAGTTCGTACGGGCTGGCAGGACAGGGGCTGATGAGTGCCCTGGGTCCTAGCGCCATTCCCTCAAAGCCCGCGGCAGTCTCCTGTCACTCTGCAGGGACGCAGACGGGGCTGGATTTGAGCTTTCACCATGCTCAGACCCAGACCGTCAGGGCATACAAAAGGAAAAGGAGGAACCAATGGGTGAATGCCGGTTCCTCCAATAGGATGGGACGTGTCGCTGGGTGCGCACGTCCAGTGAAGTTCCGTCCTCTGCGGAGGCAGAGGGAAACATCTGGGCGGGTGGAGGAGCCCCCTGCGAGAGCGGTCCCACCAATGACGAACGGACGGGCATGGAACCTGCGGCGGTCGGTAGGGGGGTAGAGCGCTGCCGGTACAGAAACCGGTGGGACGCTCGGTGTGAGTGTCCAGGTAGTGTTTATGGCCCTCCCTTTTGTCTTTTTGCAGGATCGAAGCCCCAACGAGCGCTGGGACCAACAGTGTTAGGAACCTGCCCTCCTGGAACGGGCCGCTCCACGGGAGGACTCCCCACCGGAGAGCGGATGGTGCCCTGGCAGGCGGGGATGGTGGAGGCGAGAGCGGCGCAGACCAGAGGGGCGTGTTGGCGTCGGAGGGGGTGCTGAAATGAGATGTCCCAGGGTGCCGTGTTGGACCATCTCTGGGGACGTGCTGCCCTCTCGGGAAGTGCCGCTTGGACCGACATGTCTTCACTGGCGGTGGGGCACTGTGGCATCTGGCCGGGGCTGGAGCCCGGCCGGGACGCCCAGGAGGACCAGAGGAGGGCTTGTACCTCCTCCAGACTGCGAGGGGGCGACCGCCCTGGTTATGTTGGGGGCTACGGGTAGAGGGCTTGGAAGCCCAGCCCTGTAGGGACCCGTGGCCACCGCCATGCGGCGCCCCAGTGCCTGTAGAATTCTGGAGCCCAGCACTTCCGCCACACCAGGAAGTGCTGGGGGGAAGAAGACAGGGGACACCCGGAGGGCTTCCAGGGTGCGCAGCCAGCACTTCCGCCACACTGGGGTGTATCTTTGGAGTAATGCCGGGAAGCAGCTGGAGCCCATCTGGGTTCCTATTTAAGGGGCCGCCTCCCTTCAGTCGAGAGCGGAAGTCGGGTGGAAGAGAGACGGAGCTGGAGAGAGGACTGGAGGCGGCCAGAAGGCAATTGGACTGTGTGCCCTGGACTTTGGGGGAACGGTGCTGGAGGCACTGGGACGTGCACTGATTGAACTAAACTGTAAATATTGTAAATAAAGGGTGTGTTGTGTGAAACAAAGATGTCCGTCTGTGTGTGTCTGGGCAAGCGTCCACACTATCTATCTATCTATCTATCTATCTATCTATCTATCTATCTATCTATCTATCTATCTATCTATCTATCTATCTATCTATCTATCTATCATATAGTGCCTTTCTCATCTATCTATTATCTATCTATCTATCTATCTATCTATCTATCTATCTATCATATAGTGCCTTTCTCATCTATCTATCTATCTATCTATCATATAGTGCCTTTCTCATCTATCTATCTATCTATCTATCTATCTATCTATCTATCTATCTATCTATCTATCTATCTATCATATAGTGCCTTTCATATCTATCTATCTATCTATCTATCTATCTATCTATCTATCTATCTATCTATCTATCTATCTATCATATAGCGCCTTTCACAGCTCTCTCTCTGATATTCTTTCTCTTCTGTGTATTTGTGACACACACCTCAGAACTCTGACTACTAAGAGAAGCCGTCGCCATTTCCAGCGTCTAATTGAATCTCATTTGGTTTTAATGGTCGAAGCTCCACTGTTTGACGTTTTTTTCTGACGAGGTTTTCATTATTTTCTTTGTTTCGTACACCAGAGTTTAGAGCGCACACCACCACAATGTGCATCGAGCAGCTGGTCAAATTAAGATGATTTTAAAAGGCCAACATCAGCTGTCAGGCATTAAAACGTCACAAACAGAGAGGAGATGCCCGTTTGGCTCCATCAGAAGGCTGCGACTCCAGGAGCTTCAGCGGCTCCTCGTTTGCTCGTGAAAGCCGCCGGCGGAGCTCATCACGGAGTTCTACTGCAGGACTTTTCCTTTAAACAGAGACGGAGGTCACCTGCCCTCTTGTGTTGTTCTTTCTAACTGAGTGCTTAGAGGAGACGACTTGGCAGATAATCCTCTGTCGCGGCAGATTATCGGTGGCATGCTGAGACGTTCAGGCCTTGTCATTTGATGCAGTTTGTTACGTACAATTTCTAGAAACATCACAAGACTTGAAAACATTTTCTCAATAATTTCCGTTTCCTTTATTTCCATTCTTTGGTGCCAGAGCTGTGGCCAGTGCTGGCAGAACAGGAATGAACGCTGGGGCACAGGATGGGCACAGTGGCATACGTTGTGTCATTTAAAGATGTGTAACACTCATAATTTCCAAAAATGGTTAAAAAAAATATAAAAAGTGTCCTGAGGCAACTCGGCAGGGCTGTGACCGGGACAGGAGAGGAGCAGAGCGGACCCCCCTGCAGAACTGAACACCGTACCACCATACAGGAAACACTTGAAAAGTGATAATTTATTAGTTTTATTAAAATAGACAAAAAAATATCAGAAACAGAAATATAATTTATAATCGATAAATAAAATAAATAAAGTAATATACATTTAAGGGTACAAATGCCTTATTATTTGCATTTTGGCGGCTGAGTCGAAAAGACTTTTTGAAGTTCGTTCTTTGTATTTTCTAGAAATTCATAGTGACTCTTTTTTGGGAAACTGGTGCAGTTACACTTCTGGTTTTCTCCAGTGAAGTATTCCTGTTAAATGAATAATAAGACAAAATGAATACAACAGGCAATCCCAGGTAGACAGCAGCCACGGTAGGGGACGCCGGGGAGTGTCAAGTAGGCACGTTACTGTAGTCTGGACACAAGACAATCAAAGACCCTAAAAACACCAACAATTTATACTCCTAAATGGCTAGGGATCAAAAACTATAGAACTAGTCCCCAGATGTCACATAAGGTTTGTCATGCTGTGGATTGCCAACTCAGATCTGTGAACCCAAACCTCCACCAAGCGTTGTGTGTGACCCGATCAAACATAAGAAGCTGACACTGAAAAATATGGAAACTGCGGCAGTTGAGGTCAGAGTAGAAGGGCACCTTATATAGCGCCTTGAGCAGTTCAGTACCAGTCACTGATATGACCCTAAATGAACAGAGGGTGGCACAGTAGTCACACAAGGTGACCAGGGTTAGTGCCCAAGGGACCTCCCTGCATGGACTTTGCATGTTCTCCCCGTGTTTTTCATGGGTTTTTGACCTGAGACATGCAAGTCCGGTGGGTTGGCAACGCTACAAACCCATCAAACTCTATTTTTACAATCACCTTTTACAAAGCACATCATTTCGTGGCATTTAACAAAGCAGTACTGAAATCGGGTGGCGTGGTGGCTCAGAGGGGTTGTTCTCTGCCTGTTGGCGTGTTCTCCTTGTGTCTATGGAAGTTTTTCCCAGTTAGTTTCATTTATTTTCAGATCCCAGAGACAAACAGGTTTGGACAATCTTTGATTGCACTGCACAACAAATTTTTGGAAATGTCTTGCTTCCTGAAAAGTTTCTTGCCGATTGTGACAGGTACCTACTCGGGATGCACAAATAGAGTTTTGTTTTTACTGCAACACGTAGGAACTCTGAAAACCAGACATTCATATCTTTACTGACAATGACGTATTTAGTCGCGTTTATGTTTCATCCATCCATCCATCCATCATCCAACCCGCTATCCTAACTACAGGGTCACGGGGGTCTGCTGGAGCCAATCCCAGCCAACACAGGGCGCAAGGCAGGAAACAAACCCGGGCAGGGCGCCAGCCCACCGCAGGGCGCACACACACACACACACACACCAAGCGCACACTAGGGACAATTTAGGATCACCAATGTGCCTAACCTGCATGTCTTTGGACTGTGGGAGGAAACTCCACGCAGGCAGGACTCAAGAAACGAACCCACAGGTCTCCTTACCGCGAGGTAGGATCACCAAACATTTATGTTTTGCATAAGCTATTAAATTCAACAGAATTCAAAGTGTTTTGCTCCTGATTTTCTTTTGTATTCAACGTCTGGTGCATCACGTTGCAGTGCCCAACAGTAGTCAACAAGCATTGATGGATTCCAGTTGCCCTGGTATCGTCTCTCCATCGTAGCAATGTCCTGGTGAAACCTTTCACCGTGTTTGTCACCGACAGCACCAAGATTTGCGAGGAAGAAGTCCAAGTGTGAGTGGAGGAAATGAATCTTGAGTGACGTGTGGCACTTCATTGTCTTTGTATGCTTTCAGAAGTTTGTCTACCAGCTGAATGGAGTTTGGGGCTCTGTAATTGCCCAGAAAATTGTCAAAACCGTCTCTGAAGGCTTTCCAGGCCCAACTACCAGATCTTCAAACCGCTTGTCACTCATAACGTCTGATCTGGGGGGGCCAACAGAAATGTCCTCTTTGATCTTGGCGTCAGTTATTCTTGGGAACATCTGTCTTAACTCTTTCAGGGCTGATGTCGACTTTTGTCAAAATTCAGGGGTAGAGGACGGTAATCAGCTGGAAACTGCAACAGAACTCTCCTTATGTTTTAGTTCGAAGGAAAGTTACATAGCTTTGTTGATTTGACTTCGATTCCAAACGCGTGCATGAGTAGCGAAGAGCAAGCAACCTCTAAAATGGCATTGACATCTGGCGAGAGACCAAAGCAAATGTGCAAAGCATGGACGTTTTACGTAATTTCGTTGAATAGGACTCTGACTTGTCAAAGTCCAAGTTTAATGCAAGTGATCTGGAGATGGATATCGAAAACGAAAGTGCGAAGACAGCCAGATAGAAGGCCCATCGTGCATTCCTGCTGATCATTGAGGTGCCCCTGTGCAGACACTGCCACCAGAGATGCCACGGCACATAGCAACATACAATTTGCGTAGATTTTATGTGTGAAAGCATTGCTTTGTGTGCTTTTCAGAAAACTGAGTTTTTTGGAAAAAATATTCAGCCCTTAAAGAGTTAAATAACGAAAACCTTCGCCTTCCGTGTTCAGCGCTTTCACGAAATTCTTCATGAGTCCCAGTTTTATGTGAAGAGGAGGGCGACAAGCGATTCATGTGCCACATTTTTCTGTCCTGGAACTAACTTTTTACGGAGTGGCCAGTTCTGTCGACTCTTCGCCAGTTCTCCCCACGAACGGGGCAGTTTGTCTTTTTGTTCACAGGAATGTGGTATGAGGATGTGTGCGACCTGGTCCACTAACTAGGCACCAGAGTTTTGACCTGGGCTGGTTACCCCATGATGCATTGCAAAGCTAGAGTGAAAATGAATGGAAAATAAAAGTAAAATTCTAGCAGGAGTTGGGAACGCTTGGCGAATTTCTATTGCCAGTCAATCTGCAAGTCCTGCTGTCACTACATGAATAAAAGAACTGCTGATCCACCTGAGTGCTGGAGGACATGGAAAAGAATGGTGATGACGGGGCAGTGGGAGCACAAGAAGCACAGAAAAGCATAGAAAAGCAAAGTCCAGTCCCAAGAGGGAATACATCTCAGTAGCAGAAGTCCATCCATCCATCATCCAACCTGCTATATCCTAACTACAGAGTCATGGGGGTCTGCTGGAGCCAATCCCAGCCAACACAGGGTGCAAGACAGGAAACAAACCCCGGGCAGGGTGCCAGCCCACCACAGGGCAGCAGCAGAAGTGAGAAGTTTAAATGTTCGTAGTTCATTTTTAAAAAGATTTTCCCTTCCACTTCCACCTTCTTCCAATGACAAGTCTCCCCACACAATTCCCTACTACATCAAAAACTCCTAACTACGTCAAGCGGAATGGCCAGCGACGAGTCCAAGTGTGGACTGTCCATAACTGAAGACCAAGTAAGGAGACAACAAAAAGCTACGAGTCCGTCATCGAGTTCTTAAGGCCTGTGCTGACCAAAGTTGTGGTGTCCTCTGTCACCTGTTCAGTTTGTCCCTAAGGCTGCAGAAAGTGCCACTGTTGTGGAAAACAATTAGGATTGTTCAGGCGTCAAAGAAGGCAGGCGCCTCTTCACCCAATGACTACTGATCGGTGGCATTCATGTCTCACATCATGAAGACCTTTGAGAGGAGTCCTCTTGTGGTCCAGCAGACCACCTGAACCCACTGCAGTTTGCCAATTATCTTTCTGCTCCACCAGGCTTATTCTCACTGGACAAAGCTGGCAGCACTGTGAGGATTATGTTTTTTTTGATTTCTCCCATCCAGTCATTCCTGTTAAGAGGTCACCTCACAGATCTGCAGGTGGGTGAGCCTGTGGGGTCCTGGATAATGGATTATCTGTCAGAGACGCAAGGACTGTGTGAGCAACACTGGAACAACTCAAGGAACAGGCCTGTCTCCTTCACCCTGTGCTCCTCCAACTAAAAACATAACAGCAGGCTCATCCTGCCATTTGCAGAAGTTCTCAGATGATTCTTCACTTATGGGGTGTATCGGTAAAAAGGGGGAGACAGAGAGGAGTCAGGGGGTGCAAAGAGAATTGTCTGCATTATAACATCAGCAAAACCAAGGAGCCTCTGTGTCCAGTCACTATTTAAGGAGTGGATATAGAATGGTCCATCATACAAGTACTTGGAGGTCCACATTAATGACGGTCTCAGAACACAGAGGAGCTAAGAAAGGGCAGAGACTGTGCTCCTTTAATGTGGGAAGTGAACTCCTTCACATCTTCCAGAACTCTCTGATGGTCAGTGTGGTGGGCTGGGCTGGTCACATCACTTCAAAAGGGACCCACTAAATCAACAAGCACATTAAAAAGGGCAGACTCAGCTATAGGACACACTCAGGACCCACTGGAGGTCATACAGGAGGAGAGAACTGAAACAAAACTGAGTCCCATTGTGACAAATGCTGCACATCCTCTCTGTGACACACCTACAAATGATTCAGTAGACGTGTGCCAAGAAGCACGACTGGGGGTCCTTTATGCCAACAGAAATATGTCTGTATAGTGCGTCACAGGGACTGGGAATGTCACCTTTTCTTTCTTTTTAAATTGTCTTGCTTTATAGTCATTCTGGTGTACGTTCAGACCAAAGTGTGTGTCTATCTTTATTTACTTACTTACTTACTTATCTACCTATTTAAGTATTTACTTATTTAAAGAGCGTCTGTAAAAAGCTAAATTTCCCCCTGGAGACAAATAACATTCTTTAATATAGTGCCTTTCACTTCGATCTGTCAATTATTTAGTGCCTTTTATTTCTATCTATCTATCTATCTATCTATCTATCTATCTATCTATCTATCTATCTATCTATCTATCTATCTATCTATCTATTATATAGTGCCTTTCACTTCTATCTATCTATCATATATTGCCTTATCTATCAATCTATTTATTATACAGTACCTTTCTATCTATCTATCTATCTATCTATCTGTTATATAGTGCCTTTCACTTCTATCTATCTATTTATTATATAGTACCTTTGACTTCTATCTATCTATCATATATTGCCTTATCTATCAATCTATTTATTATACAGTACCTTTCTATCTATCTATCTATCTATCTATCTATCTATCTATCTATCTATCTATTATATAGTGCCTTTCACTTCTGTCTGTTTATCTATCTATCTATCTGTTATACAGTGCCTTTCACTTCTATGTATCTACATTATTTATTATACAGTGCCTTTCACTTCTGTCTATCTCCATTGTCTCACTACAAGTGCTCACTGAACAGATCAGCATTGGCAAAGTAACAAGTGTAAAAACAAATGACAATAAACGTGAAGAATGTTCCATGGCTACAAAGCTGGCTCACTTGGCACAAATCGGAGTGAATGATCCTGTGTATGGGATGGAGCAATTCTTGACAAGCTGCCCAAACCTGACATTGAATTCCTGAGTGACTGGAGGAAATGGACAAGAACGGTGGTGACGGTGCAGTGGGGACAACAGAAACAACAGTGTAGAATAGTGCGGACCCAAGAGAGAATAAATGTTAAAAGAGGCCAAAGGGCCAACGAGGCTGCAGCAGCTTTAGATGTGAACTTGTGGAGGTGCGCACCTAAGAATCAGACTGGCGACTAATCTACTTGATCAGTTTCGTAGTCCACCAATCAAATATTCCTCTAGTAAGCGGAAATTAGGTTTCATTTTAGTGAAAACAAATTTTGTAAGCAAGTGGAAAGACAAGCAAACATAATAAAGCAGCATAAGAACAGAAAGTGAAAAACACCCACGGAGTGAGAAAAAACAAAAGCGAGGGAAACTGATTGTATCTGGGCCTGAAACCGACCACTATCAAAAGCAAAGTGTGACTTAACATTCACTAATGTGGATAACAACTGAAAAATAAAACGTAAAGCTGTCGGCTGAGTAAATAAACCTCCATGATATTTGCTTAGTAAGCTCAAAGTCTCTGAAGATGACAAAGATGACGAGTACACAAGCAAATGACAGGAGGCCATTCTGTCCCTCAGGCTAACTGATTTGCTTCTTTGTGCAGCTGAGACTTGTTGGGAGCTGAAGAGCAATCTGCTGCAGGTCCCTGGCCAGGATGTTTTCACGATTTGAATCAAATAGCCACGAAGTTGACAGTAAACTGTGGTAGATGTCGGGCTGTGTGTGTGTGTGCACAAGTGATGATGAGCTCAATGCCAGTTTTAGTATCTGCTCTATTAGGCCTCTGCACAGGCAGGTCATCGATAAATCAGCCCTCAGTTCTCCCCTTGGAGGTTCGTGACCAACAGGGAGGAGACATGGAGCCAAACAGTGTCATGGTGGGCAGTGAGTGATAGAAGGCATCCATCCAAACACGCCGAATGCAATGAAATGCGTTTCAAAAGATTTAGTGTGCAGCCCAGTGTTAGTTTTGACATACAAATCTAAGAGAAGTGTGGCTGCAGAACTGGTCTTAGCTTTCTGAACAACTGGGAGACAGTCAACTCGGCAAAGAAACAACTTGGTGACATCCTTTACCAGTTAGGTAATAGTTAGGATCAAAGAGATTTTATGTAATTATGTTTAAATGACAACGTGGTTTAAAATGTTGAAAATAAATTTATATAATTGACGAACAAACTTTATTCTGCTGATGGAACAAACTCTATCTTACATTATCTTCTGCAACCAAAATTGCTAATCCTTTATATAAACTGTATTGATTGTAACCGTATGATAACGTTATTTAGAATGCAAAAGGTGACCTGCGAGAACGGCTTAACCCTTTATTGCCTAAATTTATTTACAATTTTATAAAAAAAGAAATGATTTGTGTTTTTGCTGTCAAGCAGATGCTACATTAAGGAGAAGGGTCAAGCTGCAGCTCGTAATACCTGTGACACAGATCAGGTGATGCCCTCAACGTCAGTCACAGAATGCCCTTTGACTGAGATAACCCTCCTGCTACCCTAATCTTAACCACAGTGTAACGGGACCCTAATGCCCATCATAGTCTAAAGTGACGGGTGTTACGTGACTAGAATTGAGGGCGTTTCGTAATGTGGGGGCATCACAATTACTGACCTCATAGGTACTGCGGTCTGCAATTACACTTTGTTGAAATTTACTGGTCTGGGTTTCCTCCCACAGTCCAAAGACATGCAGGTTAGGTGGACTGGCGATTCTAAATTGTCCCTAGTGTGTGCTTGGTGTGTGTGTGTGTGTGCCCTGCGGTGGGCTGGTGCCTTGCCCAGGGTTTGTTTCCTGCCTTATGCCCTGTGTTGGCTCCAGCAGACCCCCATGACCCTGTAGTTAGGATATACCGGGTTGGATAATGGATGGGTGAAATTAAGTGGAGATTGTTAATTTGAATATAGCAAACAATAAGCTGGTATGGGCATGGTGGCGCAGTGGTAGCGCTGCTGCCTTGCAGTTAGGAGACCCGGGTTCGCTTCCCGGGTCCTCCCGGTGTGGAGTTTGCATGTTGTCTGCGTGGGTTTCCTCTCACAGTCCAAAGACATGCAGGTTAGGTGGATTGGCGTTTGTGTGTGTCCTGCGGTGGGTTGGCACCCTGCCCAGGATTGGTTCCTGGCCTGGGATTGGCTCCAGCAGACCCCTGTGTTCAGATTCAGCAGGTTGGAAAATGGAAGGGTTAGCTGGTATGTATTTTTATCTTACCACAACTGGCCTCAAATTTGGACAATTTCCTGAAATTAGAAGACAAAATCCACGCCAACACTTCACGTCCATCAGGTGGATGCAATTTCAACCACGACTGCTAGATGGCGTGGCCAGTGCTTCCAAAACGATCCTTGGTATGTATTGAATAGGCATCAACTGGCATTGGTGGGGTACATATGCCAACTCAGCTGCATTCAGGCTGGAAGCGGCTTGAAGCAATTTTGCGACAATCGTCTACAAGGGGTCCTACATTGCCCTACGTTGTCATTTAAATATCATTACAAAATCTTTTTGAACTTAACTATTACCTAACTGGCAAAGGATGTCGCCGAGTTGTCTTTTGAATGGGTCAGCAGCTCATGCCAGGCGACTTTGTTTGGTTGTTGCCCTGAGTCTGACCCAAACATCAACCACTAAAACCCACATTTAGCTGGTAAGGGCCAGAAAGTCGCAAATGGGATTAATGACTCCCCATGTGACGTCTCTTCCAAATGTTTTGTGAGATGCCGGAAAACAACAAATAAGATACTCACTGGACTGGAGACATAGTTTAAGTAAGGCCATAACTCTGGTACAACGGACACACACGTTAATACAATTTTGTAGCCTTGAATGTGCCATTGAGAACAGCCCTCTGGTTAAAAGGGGTCTTCATTCACAGAGTGTCCACCCAGCATAAAGGCGTAAGGAGCCCAAAGGGTCTCCAGTATGGACGCTGAACATTTGGTGCGAATAGTGTGGCTGGTTATAAATGGACGTCTCCTACCAGTAAGGAAAAGGTGCCCCCCAACCTCATCACCTGACCAGAAGAGACCACACCAGAAAGCTTGGAGGTCAAATGGAGAAGTTTGTCACAAATCTTGCAGGGCTCAAATTGGGAAGCTTGGTATTTGATGTTTCATTTATTTTTTTCCTATCCTTTATTTAGTGTCACACACGTGCCCAGAGGTGGAAGCTGATTGGACCAAGTGAAGGTGACTGACATCACTTCCGGTTCCAGTCCCTCAATGACATCACTTGCGGTTCCCTGCCTTAAATAACAGACCACTTCCTTCTCTGTTCTATGGACATCCATCCATCCATCCATTATCCAACCTGCTGTATCCTTATTACAGGGCCACGGGGGTCTGCTGGAGCCAATCCCAGCCAGCACAGGGCGCAAGGCAGGAAACAAACCCCAGGCAGGGCGCCAGTCCACTGCAGGACACACACACACACACACACACACACACACACCAAGCACACACATTTTAGGATCGCCAATCCACCTAACCTGCATGTCTTTGGACTGTGGGAGGAAACCCGAGTACTAAGAGGAAACGTTCTTTGCTCTGGCATGGTGGACATCCGCTGCAGGGCCAAACCCTGACTGGCGCTGATTGATCCATTCTTGCATTCTTTTTAGTGCTTGGAGTTGAGCCCAATTTGTGGGCTTCTGCTTGTCCCACCCGCTTTTTGAGAAATGACCGCAGGTTCTCAATGGGGCGATTCCTGGCCACGGGTCCAAACGTTTAATGCTCTGATCTGCGAGCCACTTCGTTGTCACTTTTGCCCTGTTGACCTGGCGCTCCATTGTGCCGGAAAATACACAGAGCATCACCAGACTGCGCCGGGATAGTTGGGAGAAGTTGCTCTTGGAGGACGTTTTGATGCCATTCTTTCATTACGGCAGCATCATTGGTCAGAATTGTGAGTGGGCCCCACTCCTTTGGATGAGAAGCAACCCCACACATAGATGGTGTCAAGATGCTTCACTGTTGGACTCATGGTAGCGTTCACCCTTTTCCTTCTCCGGACAATCAAACAGTCGGAAGGAGGATTCATCTGAAAAACGCACTTTGCCCCCTGCAGCCTTCTTCCATCCGATCATTGCTCTTCCTGCAGAATGTCAGCCTGTCCTCGATGTTTTCCTGAGAAAGACTTTGCTTCTTTGCTGCCCATCTTGGCACAAGGCCGTTGTCCAAAGGTCTGTCCAAGGTGCCTCACTCAACACCCACCTGCTGCCAATACTGAGCCAGCTCTGCATGGGGCACGTGGCAGCACGATGATTCTGTAGCGGACTCGTCAGGAGGAGACGGGCCTGGCGCTTGCTGGACACTTGTAGCTGATCTTTTTGTGCCAGGGCCAAAATACGTGAGAATGGCTTTTGGTGATAAAGTGAACTTTTTACGCTAATAAAGCTCTTTGCAGTGAATTCACACGCACCTGCTCGGTCTGCACAATCCCATAAAAACAACGTGAACTGACATCATAAAAACTGAAGCCCAACATTTGTGTCACTGCCAAAACTTTTGGCCACTACACTTTGCCCTTTGAGATGACCCTCCACCTACCCTAACCTTAACCTTAGTGTAATGCCCATCATAGTCTAATGTGATGGGTGTTACGTGACTGACGTTGAGGGCATTTCGTGATGTTGGGGCATTACAGTGACAAAGACCACTACTGTAGAAATTCAAAGAAAAGTCCAAAAATCATCCTGCCCCCCATTCCAGCTCATGTGGAACTTCATCGTCATTTTAAAAAGAAACACAATCGCTTACCTTACAATTAATCTTGATTTGTTTAATTCTTCTGTGTAGTCTTCCATAGATGGAACCCTTTCTAATGAGCTGCCCCAAGCCACCCTCTGTGCAAGTCAGGAAACAGTCAAACTGTGAAGATAAATTCAAATGATGAGATGAAATAAGTTTAATGACGTCTGTGGGCCATAAACAGAATAAATACACATACAACAGCTAATATACAGTACCAATAGTCCGCTAAAAGGACTGCACATTTAGACACCACATTTTAGGATATGGAAATGAGAGGAAGAACATTAGAACATCTGAACAATTTGGACAGGAAGAGGTCATTCGGCCCAACAAAGTCGGTCAAGCCCATTCACCAAGATTCTCCAGAAGAACTAGACACGACACGATCGTGGAGACCTCTGCTGGAAGAACTTCTGGGCTGTGTGACCACAAGCAACATCCATCTCTGTCAGATCAGAACTCTTTAACCTGGGAGGCAATCTTGGGTTAACCATTTGACATGGAATTCCGAGCCTGAGAGAGACACCAAGGAGGTGAAGCACTTCAGTGCCACACACGGCATAAGACTGTGCCACCAACCTTCGTAGTCTTGATTTACTAATCGGGGCTCAGCCTGGTAACAACAGACAAGAGTCGGTAGAAATGCAGCTGTGGATGAAACTCCAGTCCGTCAAAGGGTCCAGACAAGCACAAGCTCACATTGGACTGGTTTGAAATGGCACGTTTTTTTGGAAGGAGAAAAGAGAAGTTTCCTGCAAACAGAGGAAACGCTCAATTTTCAAACTGTGAGGTGGTGGTGACAATATTAAAATACAGTGCAAACCTGGGAATGCGGGCATAATTCAGAGACAGAGCCGACTATACTTCCTGAGAAGGCTGACGTCCTTCAATATCTGCAATAAGATCCTGCAGATGTTCTATCAAGCGGTTGTGGCGCGCGCCCTCTTCTACGTGGTGGTGTGCTGGGGTGGCAGCATAAAGAAGAGGGACGCCTCACGCAGGCCTCTAGTGGGCACCGTGGAGCTCGATTGGCATTTGCCATAGGTTATTAGAATTGGCAGGTCCACCAGTGGTGGGCGCCCTGTGCTTTTCACAGATGAGAGCAGGTTCACCTTGAGCCCATGTGACAGACACGAAAGGCTCTGGAGAAGCCATGGAGAACGTTATACTGCCTGTGGCATCATTCAGCATGACCTGTTTGGTGGTGGGTCAGTGATGGTCTGGGGAGGCATATCCATGGAGGGACAGAGGCACAGACCTCTACAGGCTAGACAACAGCACCTTAACTGCCATTAAGTATCGGGATGAAATCCTTGGACCCATTGTCAGATCCTACGCTGGTGCAGTGGCTCCTGGGTTCCTCCTGGTGCCCGACAATACCCAGCTTCATGTTGTGAAAGGATTAAGGAATGGATACCATTGACTGGCCTCCACGCTCTGCTCACCTGACCTCTATAACACCTCTCGGTGGGACATTATGTTTCAGCCTGTCCAGGAGCTCAGTGATGCCCTGGTCCAGATCTGGGAGGAGATGCCCCAGGACACCATCCATCATCTCATTAGGATGTTATCAGGCATGGGGGGGGGCGGTCATACAAACTACTGACTACGCGATTTGGGGTTGCAATGAAATTTCAGCCAAATGGACTCGCCTGCCTGCCGCTGCATCATTTTTCCCCTTTGATTTTTGGGGTGTCCCTCACTCTGTTCGTTCATCATTTTCATTTCCATCCTTACGTTCCTAACACATCACCACATCAGTCCATGGCAGTAGGAAGAGCCAGCAGGATTTTTTTCCCCATTCAGATCTGATGTGCTTTCAAAGTGGTCCTTTCATGTTTTTGAGCAGTTGATAAGCATCTGCTACAGCCGGGGTGTCGAACTCTGGACCTGGTGGGCCGCAGTGGCTGCAGGTTTTCATTCTAACCCTTTCCTAATCAGTGAGTTGTTTTCACTGCTAATTAGCTCCTTGTCCCTTCATTTCAACAGCCCTGCTTTTTAAAGGATTCAGTGCTCTGAACTGATTTATTTCTTCATTAAATGACAACCAAAGTGAAATGAGACGAGAAACAAGCCAACAGATGACCAGCTAAACTGGGATTTCAATCTCCAACCAATTTCATTCCAACCAATCTCTTAATGAGAAGCTGATTCTTGCTGTTAATTGCACCCGTTATTTAATTCCATGGCTTTCTGCTGCTCTCATTCTGCCACAGCAGACATTTCTAAGAACACCGTCAAGATGTTTTGGTGACCTGAGAGGTCAGCCTTACCGAGACCTTCATCTTTCTTTATTTTCAGATATTGTGTGATGGGCACAGGTGAGCTGGTCATGTGGTGGCTTGTTTGATGTCTCATTATTGTTTGGCTGCTAATTAAAGAAAAAGAGTCCACTAAGGCGCCTGAGTCAAGTTAATTAAAGCTAAAGCAAAAGAAGTAATTAGCAGTAAAAACGGCTCACTAATGAAGAAGATGGTTAGAATGAAAACATGCAGCCACTGCGGCCCTCGAGGACTGGAGGTCGACACCCGTGTGCTAAATAAAGTATTATTACTCAGCTAGTTATGGATCACAATCACATGGTGCCAAAATAAACCCTTTTAACAGATTGCGTCAAAGCAATCTTTTAAAATGTAAAAATCTCTTAAAATATTCAGCCCAGTTTTTCAGACGGGCCAACTATTCACAACCACTTGTTAAATTCTGTCTGAAAAAAAACATACCATCAAAAAGCACATCGTAATCCATTGGGGGCCATGGCGGGGATGGTGATTTTTATCATAGTTTCACTTTTAAAATGATGAGGTGATACTGCGTGCGCCCTCATGTTAAAAACTGACTTGCGTGGGTGAATTTTATCGGCTGATCGACAAACTGAAAAACATTTCTCAATGAGTCGCGGGTGGATGGAGTGACAGATGAGCAGCCAGCTTTTAAAAGTTGCCACCTAGATAACCCAAGTGCAGCCTGACTTTACAATGAGTAACCAATGGACATCCATTAAAAGTACAGCTGGACACATACCTGGGTGGGAACACCCTTAAAAATCAAGGCGCTAGAGCGGTTCGTCAAGAGCCCTGCCATGAATGGTTCACCAAAAGACCCATCCACGTGAAAGTTCCGGAAAAAAACCTTTGATGATTTAGATCCATAACCGGCTCCTTAGAGTGAATAACCACAAGTTGATGGGAACAGATTTGTGAGGTACTAATGGGTCACGATTTTAGAGGGACTCTTAATACATACGTCCAGTAACTCAGGCTAAGATCAGGCTTTCATAATCTTTTGGTGTTCTGCAGCTCGCCATACATTAAAGATTTAGTTTGGTTTTTTTTTCTACATGTTAGGAAGTTTTTCAGAGCTCAAAGAACCAACTTCAATGGGCATGGAGTCAACTGTATTGTATTTGCAAAGCCCCTGGCGATGAAGGGTGTCATATATAATAGAGTGTGGCCTAGGGGGCTGAGGTGATGGAAGTAGTGATAAAACAGAAGTTCTTCTGGTAGGAACTAAATCTGTTTTGGATAAATGTGATAATATTTCATTGACTGTTGATAATGCTCTACTCTCTTCTTCCTCCCAGGTTAAGATCTTAGGTGTTATTCTCGAGGCACATATTAATAATGATACTTGGTCTGCATATTTCCATCTACGTAGTATCAGCTGTTTACGCCCATCTCTTTCACCTACCAGCACTGCTATTCTTGCTCATGCTCTGGTCACGTCTCGTATTGATTATAGTAATTCTGTCCTTTCTGGTCTTCCTCACAAACTCTTTTACAAACTCCAATTGGTTCTGAATGCTGCAGCTCGTGTGATCACCAGAACCCCTTCCATAGATCACCTCACTCCTGTCCTACAGCAGCTTCACTGGCTCCCTGTTAAATTATCGCATTGATCTGAAGATTCTGCTTATTACTTATAAGACCCTCCATAAACTGGCACCTCCTTATCTTTCTCATCTTCTTCACATCTTCATTCCTCCTCGTATCCTTAGATCTTCTTCCTCTTTCTTGTTCTTCTTTTGGCTGCTCCCGTTAGGGGTCACCACAGCAGATCATCTTGTTCCATCTCTTCCTGTCCTCGTCATCTTGCTCTGTCACACCCGTCACCTGCATGTCCTCTCTCACCACATCCACAAACCTTCTCTTAGTCCTTCCTCTTCTCCTCTTGCCTGGCAGCTCTATCCTTAGCACTCTTCTCCCAATATACCCAGCATCTCTCCTCTGCACATGTCCACACCAACACAATCTCACCTCTCTGACGTTGTCTCCCAATTGTCACACTTGAGCTGATCCTCTAATGTCCTCATTTCTTAGATCGTAATCTAAGATTATGAAAATCGTAATTAGATCTTCTTCCTCTATCTATCTTATTAGACCTCCTGCTCACCTACCTGACTACCATGGGGTTTAAAGCTTTCAGTCAAGCGGCCGCTCGCCTCTCCCACAAGACATTCACAATACCGACTCTCTTCCCTCCTTTAAATCTTATCTTAAAACACATCTGTCTGATAATTTTAGCTGATACATTTAAATTCAGTTTTATTATTGTATTTATTCTGGTTTTAGAATTCCAAGAGCTAAACTTAAAAGAAGTGGTGAGGCGGGCAGGCGGCCTTCTGCTGTTATGCACCTAAAATCTGGAATAGCCTGCCAGTAGGAATTCACCAGGCTGATACAGTAGAGCACTTTAAAAAACTGCTGAAAACACAACACTTTAACATGAGCTTCATCTTATGCTCTGTATATTTAATTAATTATCATAACTATTCATGGTGGCTCCAAAATCCAAACTAACCCCTACTCTCTCTTCTGTTCTTTTCCCGGTTTTCTGTGATCTGCGACACCACCACCTAATCAAAGCACAGTGATGTTCCTCCATTGATGGATTAAAGGCCAGAAGTCACCTGTGACCATCATCATCAAGTCCTTCCATGAGAACCCTAAATACAATGAGGACTGATTGAGGTCATTTACAGAAAGGGTACGGAAAGTATTCAGACCCCCTTCAATGTTTCACTCTTTGTTATATTGCAGCCATTTGCTAAAATTATTTCAATTCATTTTTTCCCTCATTAATGTACACACAGCACCCCATATTGACAGACAAAAAAAAAGAATTTTTGAAATTCTTGCAGATTTATTAAAAAAGAAAAACTGAAATCTCACCTGGTCCTAAGTATTCAGACCCTTTGCTCAGTATTTAGTAGAAGCCCCCTTTTGAGCGAATACAGCCAGGAGTCTTCTTGGGAAAGATGCAACAACCTGGATTTGGGGATCCTCTGCCATTCCTCCTTGCAGATCCTCTCCAGTTCTGTCAGGTTGGATGGTAAACGTTGGTGGACAGCCATTTTTAGGTCTCTCCAGAGATGCTCAATTGGGTTTAAGTCAGGGCTTGTCTTGTTGGAAGGTAAACCTTCGGCCCAGTCTGAGGTCCTTATCACTCTGGAGAAGGTTTTTGTCCAGGATATCCCTGTACTTGGCCACATTCATCTTTCCCTCGATTGCAACCAGTCGTCCTGTCCCTGCAGCTGAAAAACACCCACACAGGATGATGCTGCCACCGCCATGCTTCACTGTGGAGACTGTATTGGACAAGTGATGAGCAGTGCCTGGTTGTCTCCACACATACCGCTTAGAATTAAGGCCAAAAAGTTCTATCTTGGTCTCATCAGTCCAGAGAATCTTATTTCTCACCATCTCAGAGTCCTTCAGGTGTCTTTTAGCAAACTTCATGCGGGCTGTCATGTGTCTTGCCTCTCTTCAGTGTGTGGAGACAACCAGGCACTGCTCATCACTTGTCCAATACAGTCCCCACAGTGAAGCATGGCGGTGGCAGCATCATGCTGTGGGGTGTTTTTCAGCTGCAGGGACAGGACGACTGGTTGCAATCGAGGGAAAGATGAATGTGACCAAGTACAGGGATATCCTGGACAAAAACCTTCTCCAGAGTGCTAAGGACCTCAGACTGGGCCGAAGGTTTACCTTCCAACAAGATGATGACCCTAAGCACACAGCTAAAATAACGGAGGAGTGGCTTAACAACAACTCTGTGACTGTTCTTGAATGGCCCAGCCAGAGCCCTGACTTAAACCCAATTGAGCATCTCTGGAGAGACCTCAAAATGGCCGTCCACCAACGTTTACCATCCAACCTGACAGAACTGGAGAGGATCTGCAAGGAGGAATGGCAGAGGATCCCCAAATCCAGGTGTGAAAAACTTGTTGCATCTTTCCCAAGAAGACTCCTGGCTGTATGAGCTCAAAAGGGGGCTTCTACTAAATACTGAGGGTTCAAAGGGTCTGAATACTTAGGACCAGGTGATATTTCAGTTTTTCTTTTTTAATAAAAAATTTCAAAAATTCTTCTTTTTGTCTGTCAATATGGGGTGCTGTGTGTACATTAATGAGGGAAAAAATGAATTGAAATGATTTTAGCAAATGGCTGCAATATAACAGAGTGAACAATTGAAGGGGGTCTGAATACTTTCTGTACCCACTGTATGTTGGGTAGAATGCCCAGAGGGGGCTGGGTGGTCTCGTGACCTGGACCCCCTGCAGATTTTATTTTTTCTGCAGCCGTCTGGAGTTTTTTTTTTTTTGTTGTTTTTTATGTCCTCCATGGCCATCGGACCACCTTACTCTTATTCTATGTTAATGAGTTTTGTCTTATTTTAATTCTTACTTTGTCTTTATTCTCTTTCTTCATCATGTAAAACAGTTATTTGTATGAAAATGTGCGACAGAAATAAATGTTGTTGTTTGATTGCAATGTAATATTTGATTCATTTTATCTTGTGACTGTTGTCATTAATTTGCTTTGTAAGGTGTCCTTGTGTGCCTGGAAAGGCGTCTATAAATCAAATAGGTTATTATTATTATTAGAGTGTCATGGCTTCAAATCCATTCCCTCGGCTTTGTGCATCATGACGATACAGTGCCGGAGCTTTCTCTTTGAAAATGATCTTCAAAAGACACAATATCACATCATAAAGGTGGAAAATCAGCCCTCATTACTCACTGCATGACCCAAAATGAGTCACCTCAAATGCCAGTGCTTGAATGGCACAAGCAGAGCAATGCTGGTAGGGTACTCAAAAGAAACTTGGGCGGGTGTTGACGATATAAGACAAAAGGCAGCGTGGCCTTAATGTAGAAACACTTGAACAGTTCATGTTGTTTGAAGATGAGGTACATGAAAGGCCAAAAATGCAAAAGAATTTCAGACTTTGTGCACTTACACGGTCCTCAGGCGTGTGAAACTCTTCAGTCATTGAATTCTAAAATGGAAAAAGAAAAAGTCGTAAGCAATTGAACTGCTTGTACATACTGACTGAGGTGAGTAGAAATGGAGTTGGCACAAATATCACGGCGTTCCGTGTTTTAGCCTCATAAGTACACAGGCACATGCATTTAAATGCCAACTCAATGCCGGCACTCGCCATGATAGCTGTGCCAGTGAGACTTACACACACTATATAAATACAATGTATTATTATTATTAATATTACATGTGACAATATTATTGTTGAGTGCACACTGTTCAGGGACACTTTACCAAGCGCAAACAAAGAACCTGAAAACATCTCAGATGTAGAAAGATGATCATATGGATAAACAACAGGAAGGTAATCACACATGAAGAAAGGAAAAGGTTCTAGATAAAATAAAGACTGATATATATATTTTTTATTTGTAGCCTATTGGTTAAGGCATGGGGCAGGAAACCACATACTAGTTGGCTTAAGTTAACAAAAATGTCTGCCAATGTCGCCCTTTAAGTGCCTTGAGCTGATGTTTATAGTAACAAACATCCCATAATCTTCAGAGGGTCACAGGAGGCTTTGATTGCAAGGTAGAAACCAGCAATGGACAGAACACCAGTCCACTGCTGGGAGTACCGACTCACTAATTTACCAAACCTGCATGTCTGATAGATTAATAAAGTATCTATCTATCTATCTGTTATATAGTGCCTTTCACATCTATCTATCTATCTATCTGTTATATAGTGCCTTTCACATCTATCTATCTATCTATCTATCTATCTATCTATCTATCTATCTATCTATCTATCTATCTATTATATAGTGCCTTTCACATCTATCTATCTATCTATCTATCTATCTATCTATCTATCTATTATATAGTGCCTTTCACATCTATCTATCTATCTATCTATTATATAGTGCCTTTCACATCTATCTATCTATCTATCTATCTATCTATCTATCTATCTATCTATCTATCTATCTATCTATGTCTGTGGGGATGTGGAAGGACAACTTAAGGTCCTGAAGAAAAGGAAGAAAAAGAAGAAGACAAACACAGGGGGAACATGAAAAACTCCACAATGAGAACAAGTAACAAGGCAGGTGACAGGACCTGTGACGAAGCGCTGTCACCACACCTCCCACAACAAGTGACATTCTGTAAAATAATCTTTTGTTGATGGCAGAATGGTGTCTGAGGCTGTAGACTATAAGGCACAATGGTGCCAGCCCATTGTCTAGTGTTAGGGAGCCTCGGGCAAACTAAATTTGTCACTTCACATAAAGACATTCGAGAAGGGACTCTTCTGTACTGTCATTCTCCTTCAAATGTGGCCCAGGAACAAAAGGCGACATCTCTGTCTATGCGTCTACACATACGAAACATGACTGCTTGTTCTGTGTGATGCGGTGGCTGATATTATTGTCTATAAAGCACTGAATGAGCGGCTCGCAGTAGGACCCTAACTGAGTCACCTCACCTGTCACAGCTCACACTGTATGAAATATTGAAATGACTCAACTGAAAATGTAAAGGGACTTCAAAACATATCGGGGCCACATATAAATGACAGTTGTGGCAGCTATTGTGTTCTGTAGTGGCTTTGTTTAGTAAATAGCACCTGGCCCACCACTAATTCCGAGTGTGTTACCCTCTTTCTCATGGAGTCAGCCGCCTGTGCCCACTGTGCGGTAACGCATGGGAATGTCTGAACTCAACTTATAAAGTGCCTTTCAATGGTGCTCATTCCAGAACAGCGTCATTTAAAATTAGGTTTGCCGCTCACCAGTAGGTATTATGGCCTAGTGGTGAAGTCGTTGACTATAAAGCATAAGGTGTCAAACCGTACCAGCCTTGATGTTATTTTGGAGGAATTAGGTGAGAAGGACAAGTGAGCCTTGGGCTGAATGGCGTCTTCACGTCCCAATTGTTGTAATGTTAACATTTGCGCACCTGCTTGATTAAGACCTTTAGAGGCCCTAAACACTTAAAATAATTCTTTGCACTTCTATAGCGCTTTTCTCACTACTCAAAGCGCTCAGCAATTGCAGGTTAAGGGCCTCGCTCAAGTGCCCAACAGAGCAGAGTCCCTTTTGGCATTTACCTCCTGTTTGCCAGTACAGATCCCTAGCCTCAGAGCCACCACTCTGCCTAAAAGATTTTAGAGACCCCATATTTAACTAAATCAAAATATAAACAATAGTAAAGCGTAAAATGACATTTTACTTTTTGAAAATTAGCGTAGGTCTGGTAACGCTGCACTGCACTCACTCTCAGAGGCAGCTGGCATGACCAAGACAAGAACGATGGCATGAGTGTGGGTGGAGTGGGTGGCAGTTACCAGATTCTCATTTTGTTCTGTTCCCAATATTAATTCATTATCCGTACATCCATTATCCAACCCGCTATATCTTAACACAGGGTCGCGGGGGTCTGCTGGAGCCAATCCCTGCCAACACAGGGTGCAAGGGAGGAAACAAACCCCGGGCAGGGTGCACACACACACACAAACACACACACACACCAAGCACACACACACGGGACAATTTAGGATGGCCAATGCACCTAACCTGCAAGTCTTTGGACTGTGGGAGGAAACCCACTGAGACACGGGGAGGACATGCAAACTCCAACAGGGAGGAGCCGGGAAGCGAACCCAGATGGGTCTCCTAACTGCGAGGCAGCAGCACTACCCACCGTGCCACCCTAATATATATCATTAACTTCTATTTTTACCATTCCATTATTATTTTGATTATAATATAGATGTGTATGTGATTTTTTCATTGAATATGGGAGCCCCTTTTTGGGCAGCCTTGTTCAGCTGTAGGCGGCACGGTGGCGCAGTAGGTAGCGCTGTTGCCTCGCAGTAAGGAGACCCGTCTGGGTTTGCTTCCCGTGTCCTCCCTGCGTGAAGTTTGTGTGTTCTCCCCGTGTCCGTGTGTGTGTGTGTGTGTGTGTGCCCTGCCAGGACTTTGTTTCCTGCCTTGCGCCCTGTGTTGGCTTGGATTGGCTCCAGCAGACTCATGTGACCCTGTAGTTAGGATATAGTGGGTTAGATAATGGATGGATGTTCAGCTGTACCATTTGAAGTTTTGTACCAGAGGGTCCGTGGTAAATCCATCAATGGAAAATTTCTGTGGGTGCCCTAAGTACCTGCTTATTATGCTTATGGGTTAATCCAGCCCTGCTTGTGGGTGTGCTAGTGGGCACCAGAATGGGCAGGTGCCCTAACAAGGGTTGTTTCCCGCTTTGTACTCAATGCAGCCATGATAAGTTTCCACTGTATTTTATTTTTATATATATTTTTTTTAATCTCCACAAGAAAATTGTCTGTTCGCATGTCCTTTGGGGGGGTCGGCACCCCTGGAGCCACTTTGAGGTTAAGGGCTTTGCTCAAGGGCAGTAATGGGATTTGAAGTGGCAAACCTTCCAGATACCCAGCGCAGATCCTTAGCCTCAGAGTCACCGAGGTGTCCAGGTGGGGTCCCCTTTGAGACCCTGTGGCTCACACTGTAAAGATCTGACAACAGAAACGCCCGACACAGAATAAAGTTTGAAGAGGCTGCATGAAACACTGAAAGCTGATCCCTCAGCAGTGCTTTCAGGACCCTGAGTGAATGGCGTCAGCTGCCAATCCTCCTGCTGTGTAAATACAGAAAGTACTGGGCAGTGCCTACCGATAGCTGAAAAGTGGAAAAGCCACCCATGCATCTAAAAGGAGAGGCTTGGAGCGTCACTCGTTGGAATGAACACTCGGTCAGAGTGGCTTTAATGTGCTTCTCAAATATTTATAACATTTATAAAACTGCCGAAGAACGCTTGCATGGTAAGACCATTCCAGCTGAAGTGTTGACGTCACTTGCTCAGAATATTTCTGACCAAGCTTTTTATTTTTTATTATTTTTTTTTTGTATCTGTTGTTGTTTCAAAGTCGCCTGCAGAGGTGCAGTATCTTCGCAAAGCAAGCACATCCTTCCGTAGACTGAGTTTCCAAATTGATATAATGCTGCGCTGTGGCCGAGGCATGCCCCAAATAACTAGCAACAAGAGAGGAAACCTCAGCTCGCTGATAAACGTGCTAAAGAAGGCCACCATCCTGGGTTCAGTCTGACAGAAGGAACTGAGTTTGCAGCCTTTGAGGTGATGCAGACAGAAGGCTTCGGACTGCCTGAAGCGGATTAAAAATGAGCAGCGCGACTTGAGTTTTAAAAGATTCCACGAGGGTCCACATCCGTACCCTGCCGCAACTCTGGGGACTGTTGGACCGACTCGGCTGAACGCACCACTGTGACCGGACAGCAGGTAAGGCCCTACTTTTGGAAGATGGACACAACAACCTGCACGACTGTGGAGGTATCAAAGAAAAAACATAAAGCTGTGGACCAGGGGTCCTGAACTCCGGCCCTGGAGGGCACCAATGGCAGCAGGTTTTTATTCTAACCTTTTCTTAACTAGTGCCCTGTTTTTGCCGCTAATTAATTTGATTTGACTTGACAGTCTAAAGACATGCAGCTTAGGTGCATTGGCGATCCTAAATTGTGCCTGGTGTGTGTGCCCTGCGGTGGGCTGGCACCCTGCCCGGGGTGTGTTTCCTGCCTTGCGCCCTGTGTTGGCTGGGATTGGCTCCAGCAGACCCCCCGTGACCCTGTAGTTAGGATATAGCGGACTGGATAATGGATGGATGGATGATCTTAAAGACTCAAGCGCCTTGATTGTTTCTTTTTCCGTAATTAGCAGCCAAGCAATCATGAGATATAAAATGAGCCAAAACACGACCAGCTAACAATGTCGATCATACAATATGTGAAAAAAAAGAAAGGTGAAGGTCTCAGGAACCCGAAACGTTTTACCAGAAAACAGAAAAACAGTAATTTTTTGGAAATGTCTGCTATTGCACAATGACAGCAGCAACAAGCCATGGCATTAATTAATTTTAATTAGCAACGAGAATCCGAGCCCAATTAAACAACTGGCTGGAGTTTGAGGCCCTGACTTAGGTGGTCTTCTGTTGGCTCACTCACTTCACGTTTCATTTCTCTTTGGGTGCCATTTAAAGAAAGAAATGAAGCAATGAAAGAGGAGCGATGAAGACATTCAGGGGAACAAAACTTAAAACCACAAGTCAATTAAATTAAATTAAAAAGAAGTTAATTAACAGCAGAAACAGGTCACTAATTAAGAAAAGGGTTAGAATGAAAAGCTACAGCCACTGGGGCCCTCCAAGGACCGGAGTTGGGGACCCCTTGCATGGATGAGTTTATCCTCACAGACATAAGATACGTAAGCTGGGCTTTATACTGCACTTAACTTAACTTCAAGTGTTGTACCTGCAAAATGCACCACACAATGCCAAGCTGGAATTGGAGGCAGAAAAGCCGAAAGACTTTAGGGTCGGTTTGCAAAAAAACGAAACCATTTTGAACTCTCGTTATCCAATAAGTAAACATTTGACATTAAAAGACAAAACCCACCAGGACTTCTTACCTTTTGGACGCGTTTAGCCTCTTCCTCCAACTCCTTGATGGTCTCGCCAAGCCTGCAGCATTGTGGGTTAGCTAGACACTCTGTTAACAGAAGGAGGGGAGACAGCAGCAGCAGGAGCAGCAGATGCAGCAGACGTCTGGTCATGATGAGGCTGAAGAGGCAGACGGATGAGCGAAGGTGCGCTTCTAGGCGAGGAGCTTGCCTGTCTGAGTGAGTGAGTGAGTGAGTGAGTGAGTGAGTGCAGCCTTTGGAGGGACCTCTTTAAAAACATCTTTAAAAATCCCAGAGAAATGGGGAAACTCCTTAAAAGGAAGAAGTGGGTTCAGTCGCAGGGGACTCCCACGGAATTGATTGATGAAAAGACAAAAAAAAAAAAGGTGCTCCTGAAGGGGAGGGGAAACTTCAAACTTGTCTCGCAGCTCTCGTCGGCCCTTGGCGTACTGTATATTTTCCTACAGTAGAAATTGTGCCTGTACGTGGCAATGTCAGCGTCAGAGGCAGCTTGTCAGTGCCGTGGCATCTGATCTCTAAGGGGGATTTTGTGTACAAATTATTCTAGATATGTGAAACCGGTAGATGGGGTCTGTTTATCGAGAATTCCTGCTACGATTATAGCACTAGATTGTTGCCTTCATATACAGGAGCATCTCAATAAATTAGAATATCATCGAAAAAGTACATTTATTTCATGCAAAAGGAGCCCCGACCAAGTATTGAGTGCGGACATTTTTGTATTAAAAATATTTTTGTTCTTATTGGTCTTATGTAGGGTGGCACAGCGGGTAGCACTTCTGCCTCGCATTCAGGAGACCCATCTGGGTTCGCTTCCCGGGTCCTCCCTGCTTGGAGTTTGCATGTTGTCTACGCGGCTCTCCTCCCACAGTCCAAAGACATGCAGGTTAGGTGCATTGGTCATCCTGAATTGGTGTGTGTGTGTGCCCTGTGGTGGGCTGGCGCCCTGCCTTGTGCCCTGTGTTGGCAGGGACTGGCTCCAGCAGACCCCTGTGTTATGATATAGTGGGTTGAGGACTGACTGACTGCTCTTATGTCATATTTTAATTTTCTGAGATACTGAATTGTGGGTTTTCATTACCTGTAGGCCATAATCAGCAAAATGAAAAGAAATAAACGCTTGAAATGTATCACTCTGTGTGTAATGATTCACTTTCTGAATCGAATTACTGAAATAAATTAACTTTTCAATGATATTCTAATTTATTTATTGGGATGCTCCTGTACAATAGAAATAATTAATAATAATATTGTTTTTATTTATATAGCACCTTTCCCGGTACTCAAATGTGGCACTCGGTGCCACGGCCCACCTGCCAAGTTGTTCTGCCTGCCTAAGGTAAAGTCATCCCTGGTGGAGGATCGCAGGAATCGTCGGGTAGAGGGGTCCTTTCATCGGATTGGCTGGCCCGGCGCTGACTCAGCTGTGGAATGACCAATAGGGGGAGGCGGCTCGATGGCCGAGGTCTCCAGGACTGTGTGAACCAATCCAAATGGTATTATGTGATGTCATCGACTGTTGAATTCTACTCCGTACTTCTAAAATATTTTTTGAGGATTTTTTCTTTTCTGTGTATTGTGTTATTGTATTGGCCCCCTTCATTTTGACACCCACTGCACGCCCAACCTACCTGTAAAGGGGTCTCTCTTTGAATTGCCTTTCCCGAGATCTCTTCCATTTTCCTTGTGTTCTATCAAATTGCACGTCCTGTTAATGCCCATTGTGGCCCTTCTTGTGTGATTTTGGGCTACACAAAAATAAATTGTGTATTTCTCATGCTCAATAGAACTCCTACGTCAAGTGAGTTGACCTCCTCAGACAGCCAGAAGTAAAGCTTTACCTGCTTGAATCAGAGCACTTGTTCTGTATGGCACCTGTCCACAGTGAACACCACCCAAAGCCGCCGTACAGGTAAAAGGGGGCTTCATGTGTCAGACGTGACCTGAACCTTGTACTTTACAGTCTACCCAATGCCCCTTGAAAACAGACAGACAGTCTTACCCTGTCTCGGCCAGGGTAGGTTGGTTATTTGAGGGACACCCTAACCTGTGGGCTTCCAAGCAGCACCTTTGAGTCCCATCACTCCAGTGGGCTCAATGGGTGCAGAACAATTCGTGCTTCGGTAACATGAATCAAAGATTCAGCGCGTTATTACGTCTCGTAATGTTAAGCACGTAGACCCTGAGAATTTTATCGGTTTACTTAACCTACAGACTGTTCTTTCCTCTTACGGCCACTCCACCAGAATTAATAGATCATTGTAATGCTGCTGTGTCGTCTTCTTTAAATATGGCGGCCCCCTTAAAAACACGGACTGTTTCATTTACTCGTAGTGCTCCCTAGTTTACATCCGAACTCTGCCAGCTCAAAACTCTGGGCTGAAGCGTCAGTTTAAGAAAACGGGTCTTGCTGTAGATAGGGGAAGGTACTTAGATCATATGCTGCACTACTCGTATGTTACTCTAACATTATGAGCACAGGACGGAGTAACGCCAGAGCTCTTTGTGTCCAACTCCGGGCCTGGAGGGCCGCAGTGGCTGCAGGTTTTCATTCTAACCCTTTTCCTAATCAGTCAGCAGTTTCCACTGCTAATGAACTTCATTTTAATAGCCTCCTGTTTGTAAGGATTCAGTGCTCTGAATTGATTCCTTTCTTCATTAAATGACAGCCAAACCAGAAATTGAAAGCCTTCCAACTCCAACCAATTTCTTAATGAGAAGCCGATTCTTGCTGCTAATTAAACCCGCTATTTAATTCTGTGGCACAGAAGACATTTCCACAACTGCGGATTTTCTGTTTTTTTTTTTTTCTAAAGAACACCCTTTTGGTGACCTGAGACATCAGCCTTACCGAGGCCATTCTTTACTTTCAAATATTGTGTGGTGGCTTGTTTTGTGGCTCATTATTGTTTGGCTGCTAATTATGGAAAAAGAAACAATTAAGGGGTCCATCCATCCATTATCCCACCCGCTATATCCTAACTACAGGGTCACGACGGGTCTCCTAACTGTGAGGCAGCAGCGCTACCCACTGCGCCACCGTGCTGCCAATTTTTTGTAATTACCAATCTATTTCTAATTTTCCGTTCATAACAGCATTGCTCAAAATTACAAATGTCTTGTCTGGACGGCAGACGCGGGACTTTGAGCATTTCTCGTACTCTGCATTTGATGTTGTATCCCATCAGATACTTTTGGAACGTTTAGCTAGCGTTGGAGTTTGGGGCCTTGTGTTTCAATGGTTTTCCTCAGCTTGTTCAGGTGAAGTGCTTTAGGTCGGAGAGTGTGGTGGTGACGCGGCGAGTTGCATGGGGCCCGGCAACTTCTTTTCCTGATTTATATATTTCCCACAGTTAATATATTTCAGCATCATGGTATTCAGTTTCCCTGATGATACACAGCTTTATTCACCCACTGAATCTACCTCTGCTCTTCCTCCTAATATTCTTACTGCTTTTCTCCAGGACATAAAGTTATGGATGACACGTAATTGTCTTCAGTTAAACAGTAATAAAACAGAATGTTGGTACCAAATCCGTACTTGCTATGGCTAACGATTCTCCAATTTTGATAACAACACATACAGGTCAAGAGTCTGGGTGTCATTCTTCATAGTACCCTTTCTTTTTCATCACATATCCCTCTATATATAAAATCTAATGTCTGTCTGTCCACTTCTCACGAGAGAACGACTTCACGGATTTAGATTGGGTCATTTCTTCTAGAATCTGCTTGAACATTCCGGTTGATTTTGTGACTTCTCTCATCGCGCTAAGTATCAGAATTCGCTTGCGGTGCCGATTTATCCGAGAGAGAGAGAGAGAGACAGCGGGCTGAGGGGCGGGCCCTACTCACTCAAGCTCCACCCTTGGGGCGTGTACCTTATGTCTGCTTAGCCAGCGAACGAGAGGACGACTTCACAGATTTAGATTGGGTCATTTCTTCTAGAATTTGCTTGAACATTCCGGTTGATTTTGTGACTTCTCTCATTGAATGACAGTTCACTTGCAGGAGTGATACATATTCACACTAATCTGAGAGTGAGGCTGCGGGCCGAGGGGAGGGGGAAGCGTGACGTCAGGGGGAGCTGGGCGGGGCCTCCTCGCCGTCCTGTTTCACTGTTACTTGGGCGAAGTCGAGGGAGACGGCTAGTACAGAATGTTTCCAGGATTGATTTGATTTTATTTTTAATTTATTTTATTAAATTGATTTGATTGATTTCTACACCGTGTCCGGTTTTGACAAAACATCATACTAAAGTTTTGGCTAATGCCTTAGTTACCTCCCGTATACAGCACTGTAACGTCATTTCATCTGGCATCCCTAAAAGAGCGTATCCATCGTTTTCAAGTTATACAAAATTCTGCTGCTAGGGTAATCACTTGTTCCAAGTCCGCTGGGCATATCACACCTTCACGGGCTCCCTGTCTACCACCGTACACGATATAAGACACGGCTCTTAGCATTGCAGGCTCCTCTCAGTCACATTTTTACAGACTTCTGTCCCTTCCCGCATTCTTAGATGCTCATCTGCATCTTTTCTTTCTGCGCCACACATTCAACTTTCTTCACAGCTTCCTCTTACTGCGCTCCGCAACTCTGGAACTCGGCTCAGATTCGTCAACTTGATTCAGTATCAAAATTTGAAACTATTCTTAAAAAACACACCTCTTCAAACTGCCATATCAAATATCCATCCATCCATCCAACCCACTATATCCTAACTACAGGGTCACGGGGGTCTGCTGGAGCCAATCCCAGTCAACACAGGGCACAAGGCAGGAAACAAACCCCAGAGAGGGCGCCAGCCCACCGCAGTGATGATGATAGTGATGATGACAATGATGATAATGATGATGGTGATGATGATAGTGATGATGACAATGATGATAATAATGATGGTAATGATGATAGTGACAATGATGAAGATGACAATGATGATAATGATGATGGTGATGATGATGATAATGATGATGATGATGGTGATGATGATAGTGACAATGATGAAGATGACAATGATGATAATGATGATGGTGAAGATGATGATAATGATGATGGTGATGATGATGATGATGATAATAGTCCATCCATCCATCCATTATCCAACCTATTATATCCTAACTACAGGGTCACGGGGTCTGCTGGAGCCAATCCCAGTCAACACAGGACACAAGGCAGGAAACAAACCCCAGTCCACCACAGGGCACACACCCACACACCAAGCACACCCTAGGGACAATTTAGGGTGGCCAATTCACCTAAACTGCATGTCTTTGGACTGTGGGAGGAAACCCACGAAGACACGGGGAGAACATGCAAACTGAGAACCCGGGTCTCCTAACTGCGAGGCGGCAGCACCACCCACTGTGCCACCATGCCGCCCCATATACGATCAAATATGATTTTATTATTTGTCAGTGAATTTTTTGCAAGTTTGTGACTTCTGTATTGCTGCTGATATTTTTTTTATCTGTTCCTATTGATATTTTATTGTTGTTCAATTCTTCATAAGGTGCCCAATTAATAAAATGTATTATTATTATTATTATTATTATTATTATTATTATTATTATTATTGTTTCCATATTCCCACAGAGTGAGCACTGAGCTTGTTAAGTGGCTTGGTCAGGGTCTCAGCTGGATCAGTTGGTGGCTTCACAGGGCCACAGCCACCTACAATGCTTATATGATGGCCAGTGGTAGGAAGGGGGTCCTAGTGGCAGGTCTCTTGCACTCACACAACACAGGAGGCACAAATAATGTAAAAATAAGCCAAGAGACTCCCTAAAAGTCAAACTACAGATAAACACAAAACAATAAACCTACTTGCACTCTGGGCCTCAATGAGAAGGTCTTGCACCTCCCTGTTCATCTGGTGGCTGCCCGCTTGCCCACCGCAGTACACACCTGGCACTCTCTTGTCTGTCTTTCTTTGGACGCCGGTCTCTTTTCTTTCCTGCTCCACTTTTCTTCTAAATCCATCCCATGCTGCTTTGAAGTGACCCTCCGTTTGCTCCACAGAACTCCACCTCTGAATCCCCGAGCTTGCACTTTAAGAGCCAGCTGCCCATTCTGTTAGCAGCAATGCTGTTAGTGCTCTGCTTAGTCCCTGTGCGCCCTCTAGTGGCAAGGAGGTGGTGCCACCTGTGGCATTTTTCCTTTAAGACTCAATCTTAAGTGACAGAGTAAGGCATCTAAGCCTGCTGTTGGGTGGTCTGTTTCCCAGTATCCCGGGGGCTTTGCACGCTTTTACCTATGCTAGCTCTCCATAGGCACACACTAGCTCTGATATCTAACAGCCTTTTGGGACACACACACACACACACACACAGAATATGCCACCACCTAGTGGCCCCTGCCGTCCCACATCAGCATGTACAGGACCTGTAGAGATCACCGGCTTTCATTTACAACTGGCCTGTGCCAGCCAGTCCTCCCTGTCACAATACATTTACCTGATGCTTTTATCCAAAGTGACTTACACATTACAAGTACAAGTGATCATGTTTGGTTATTTTTATTGCAGTGTCAGCCCGGGAAGTAGATGTGAGTCAGACATGGAGTCACTAGTCGAGACTGAGATGGTAGTATTGCCCATTGCCATCATTCATGCTTTCGCCACTAGAAGGCCACACTGCCAGCTCCCTATTTTGCTACACAGGGCACTTCAACATCACCCTGTGCAGGTACAGTGCCAGGGTAAATGAATTTGTATGTTGGGCTCACTGGAGGTGAAGAGGCTCAGTCGAAGTCACACAGAGAGTCACTTAATCAGTGACACTTTTCTATACATCACCCTGAGGGGTACAGCACACTTGATTCAACAATATGAGAAAAGATGGCTTAGGTGACTGTGGGGCACACAGGGAGAGTGAAGGGTGGGCTGAACCAGAAACGTAACACCTGACAGTCTAACAGTGGCTTAGCCAGTAGATGGCATTGTCATCTAAACTTTATTTAGCTTTGTGCACTTCCATCATCTCAGACGACAACAACAACTTCTTTCTTGTAAAGTCCAATAATCACACAAGGAATGCCTCAGTGGGCTTTAAAAGGCCTTGTTTTTGACAGAAATGCCTTGGAAAAAATAAAAGGTTCCAAAAAAAAAAATGCCTTGTAGGAAAAAAATGGAAGAAATCTTGGGAAGGGTGAAGATTTCCAGGTAGGTTGAATGAGCAATGAGTGTCCAAAAATGGAGTAAATACAAGTAATCACCTTCACAGAACTTGATGACCACCTCAGAAGTACAAACTGACTTTGTTCTTGTAGCTCAAGGCAAAACACAAGGGCAGATGATGCCACACAACTAAATAGAGAGCCATCACACATGAGGATACAGATTAGTTCAAACACATCAGAAATAAAGTAGAAATGAATAAAGGAATTAATAATAATAAATGAAGAACAACATCTGTCCATCAGCTAATAGCTGAACCAACGGCCAGACTGTAGAAAAGGAGTTGGACAAGCTGAAGAGAGCCAGAGTCCTGCAGACCTTGGCCAACACGTCACCTCCCATCCTACCATAACATAATATTCTCTAACCACCCTAATCCAATTTATGGACCCTAACTCACACACACTCCCACATCAACACAAGGCTAATGTAGAATTAAGTCTGCGGGATGTGGCAGGAAAACACGAGTGCCCAGTGAGAAACACACAGAAATGTAGAGAACGCGTCAAGTCAGCACAAAGAGCGACCAAGGATACAAGCGAATTCAGGACGACGGGCTGACGACGCTGACAACGCTTCAAAATATTACAGGAGCCAGGAGAGCAAAGCACGTGCAGATTGGACGGGGCCGGCAGCTGCCAAAGATGCCAGTGAACCAGATGGGCACCTTCTTCTCCATAGCACCTTCAGCAGGTCAGGCAGACCTGAGGTGGGCGACTCGATGGCTCTGTGCTGCTCTCTGGAAGGTTGCCAGTTCATATCCCGTGACTGCCAGAAAGGATCCTACTCTGTTGGGCCCTTCAGAAAAGCCCTTACTCCAGGTGAGCTGTACAATGGCTGACCCTGCACTCAGACCACCCCAGAGGTCATACCCTCGGGTATTAATACAGAGTACCAAATACCCAGAAAATGAAGCTTAAGCTTCAGGGCCTCTAATCCCAGAGAGAAGCTACTTTAGTTCTCATTGCCTGTAAAGTTTGGGTGTCTACTGTATGAGAAGGGGTTTTGAAAAATAAATAAAATAAATAAATAAATAAATAATAATAGTTGTGGTGGGTTGGCGCCCTGCCCGGGGTTTGTTTCCTGCCTTGCACCCTGTGTTGGCTGGGATTGGCTCCAGCAGACCCCTGTGACCCTGTAGTTAGGATATAGTGGGTTGGATAATAGATGGATGGATGGATAATAATAATAATAATAATAATAATAATAATAATAATAATAATAATAATAGTACAGTATAATTCACCACTACAGCAATTATAGTCATTACATTTAAAAAAATGTTGTGGAACAACCTTTTGAAGAAAGCAAGAGTGCTTACCCAGACTTCAATGCTGGTTGAGAAGAGACCCCCATAACAGGACCCCAAAAATGTAGGTCCGCCACTAATAAGCGCCAGCTGGCCCAGCAGTAGGAGAGAGCCATGACGGCCTTCATGAGGAGGATGGAAGGAGCTAAAGGGAGATGGCGTGCCAGAGGACTGTTTGAGGAGAACCTGCTCCATTGGAGGGATGAACTGCATGCTGGCGAGGAGTCATGCCAAGCACCTGTGGGGTGTGTGAAGGACTCGGTGGTCACGTGTGGGTTGACAAACAAAGTGAGTTGAGACTGACTCCAGTGTTTGGGTGAGTACTTGTTGTTTCTGTAGGGTGGCCTGTAGCCCCCAACAGTGAGGGGCATTCAGGTTAAGTCATTGCTTCTTCTTCTTCTTCGTCTTCTTCTTCTTCTTCTTCCAGCTGCTCCAATTTAGGTGTTGCCACAGCAGATCATCCATCTCCATCTCTCCCTGTCTTTGTCTGCCACACCGACTGCCTTCATGTCCTCCCTCACCACATCCATAAGCCTTGTCTTTGGTCTTCCTCTTTTCCTCTTGCCCTGGAGGTTAAACCTTTTCCTGATCTCTTCTGTGAACGCGCCCATACCATCTCAATCAAGCCTCCATCACTTGGTCACCAAAATGTCATACCTTTGTTGTCCCTCTCATGTCCTCATTCCTAATCCTGTCTACCATCATTACTCTGAGAGAAATCTTCAACTCCGCCATTTCCAGCTCTGCCTCCTGCCTTTTTGTCAGTGCCACCGTCTCCAACCATAACACAACATAGATGGCCTCACTACTGTTTTATAGTCCTTCCCTTCCACTCTTGCAGTTACTTTTCTACCACAAATCACTCCTTCCATTCTCTTCCACCCAGTCCAACCTGTCTGTACTCTCCATTGCTGTGGACTGTTGAACCCGAGTATTTCAATTCGTCTTCCTTCACCATCTCCGCTCCCTTTGGTCGCTATTTTCCACCACCTTCCCTCTCATTGGCACACACGGACTCCATCTTAACTCCTCCTGACTCTCACTGCCATTCTTTCCAGCACGTACCTCCACCTCCAGCTGCTGTCCACTCTCACTACGGATCCCAACGTCATCCACGAAGATCACAGTCCACGGAGACTCATGTCGGACCTCATCTGTCAACCTGTCCATCACCAAAAAAAATCAAAATGCTTATTCGTTTGACTGGTTATTACAATGCAATGTGCTGCTCATTATAAGACAATGCTATTGTTTCCACATTTCTAGTGTGTGCTCACTGAGGAGTTGATGAACCGGCGACTTTGAGTTCCACAATTCAATACCTTAGGCACTACACAACAGTTCAGTCCTTCTGGTTGATGTACCACCTTAACTCTTTTAGGGTGGATATTGGGAGGGGTTGAGGGCACAAAAGTCGACATCCAGGGGTAGATGGCGATAATCAGCTGTAAAACGGTGACACAACTCGCTGTCACGTTAAAGGTAGGCCCTATTTGTTTGGGTTAGGGTTAGGGTTAGACTCACTGACTCAGCATCTGATTACTGCGTGAGTTACCAATCGTAAACAAATGCAAGATGGCATCCTGATATCTCATGAGGGAGCGAAGTGAGCAGAGAAAGCAAAATACTCAGCCGACGATGTTTGGCGCGTTATCGCCGAGTCGTACTCTAACTTTTCAGACTTGGATTTTGTTGAAAGTGATCGGAAGATCGAGCAGGAGTGTGAGGAGCCGGCGTCGGTTGATCAGACCCCCGCCGAGTCCGCCCCAGGTGATTGGCTGCCCGCTGAGCGCATTTGCGCATCTGACGCACCTGTTTGCTCTCGCATGCATGAGGGCTGTACTAAGAGCTGTACTGTATATTGTTCAAGCAGGCCAACAGTGACTTCTGAAAGATGGTGTTGCGGTGCATTTGGCCAAGTGAGGAAGGCCATGACAAAGAGAAATGCCAGACAGGCTGACTGAGCGCCGCTTGCTTGCAAAAAGTACAAACCTGACTGTGTTGTGTACAGCAACAGACCATTGAAAAGGGGGCGGTGCAACTCATATTGTTAGCAGTGCAACGATTGGCTGCTTTGGGTTGTGGACACTAGGGGTCGCTGCTGCCCCGTGAAACCCAACTGACAGATGTCGTGTAAAAGCACTCAGTATAATATTTTTGATTTTTCTTCAAATAAAGTACAAAAAGCACCGCACACTCCACAATTCTCAAATCAATAATCACAAACACAATAAGAATAAACAGTCCTCCACTCCCAGCAGCTTCGTCACCCAACCTCCCAACTCCGGCTCAGCTTGCTGGGTTTCCCATAGTCCTTTAAATAGTCTGTGACCCGGAAGTATTCCTTCTCTTCTTCCGGGTCAATGCCACATCCTCAGTTCTCAAACAGCCCGGAAGTATTCTGCAGGCTTCGGTCCTCGTGCTTTCCGGGTCGTAGTAACAGTAGGAGTCCCCGGGTTCTTTGTGAGCCTAATAGGGTTGAGGAAATGGACTTCATGTCCCAGGATGCCCTGAGGGAATCCGGGGAACCACTGTCGTCCAGGGGAGCTGCCACCTAGCGTCCCGGGGGAGGTAGTGTCCTGAAAAGGCTGATCTTCTCACTTCTTCCCATTCTGGGATATCCTGGCCAGACTGTTATCATACTTTGCAGGAGTTTGCCATGTAACTTAACACTCTTTCTGCCCTCTTTCAGTTTACCTCTCTGTCCAGGTGCTGTCTGTTATTTCACAAATGACGTTTTTCTTTTAGTATTGAATTTAGTATTTCACTCTGGTTTATTGTCCTTTATTCTATTTAAGGCTTTGTTATCTGTTTCATTGTTCTGTTCAGGAAAACATTTGTATCCAATGTTACATATACCCTGCTGTTTTTTTTTCTAAGACTCTGTGAAGCGCCTTGAGCTTGGGAAAGGCGCTATATAATTAAAATGTATTATTATTATTATTAACATGTATGTGAAATCACAAAGTATGCAGGCTCATACAACATGCAAGACAGTGCCCTTTGTTAAAAAATAAATGTTTTTGGCGGATTGATGTGTTAAACCGTTGCTTTTGTGTTCTTTTTAGAAAAAAAAATAGAGAGTTTTTGGAAAAATGTTCAGCCCTAAAAGAATTAAAAAAAGGAAATTCTCAAACATCCCCGCTCCTAGATGTTTCCTCATGAGTGGGATTTTAAAGAACAATGTGTACATGGATGGAATTACTACAACTTCTAGTTCACATGTTAGCTATTTGAGTGTAATCTGTGGCATCTCGAGAGCGCGAGATGAGGACATGGAATCAACCCCTGGGTTTTTGATTTTCTAAGAATAGCATAAACAAATCATTGTCAGGCAGGAAAGAGCAAGTCAACTGAGGACCTTTAGTGCAAGAAAAGGAAAAAAAACAACAAAAATAATCAGAGCTGACAGTCCCTCGGGTCCTGGTGGAGGTGTGTGATGACTCCAATGATGACATTATCATTTGACGAGCCGAACAAAGGCCTGGGACATCCAAGAGACAGCTTATCTTTTACAATGAGTAAGGCACTCGGCTTCTGGTGTATACAGAAATCTGATAAGGAAGACAGAAGAAGCTGCAATGACGGAACAAAGGTGCAGCCGGAACAACGACTCATGGTTTTCTGCACTGCACATTGGAAACAGCAAATCCTGGTCGAAGGAGTTAAACCACAGATAAGAACGATGAGATCAGGATTACCTTTTCCAGTGTAAATGTTCAGCTTGTCTTTATGCTGACTGATGGGAATAGTTCTCTGAGGCAAACCATTACTTCATCTGATCGCCTCCAGCTGAGGCAGACTCCTGTCTGATGTGGGTGGAATTCAAGAGTTAGAAAATTCCATCGCTTGCTAAGAAAAAAATCTGCACATCAGTCACCCGTTCCTCCATTTCCATAAGCACAGATAGCCTGATCAGATTTGATCATGTAGTAGTAGTAGTAGAAGAAGACCCGCATGTCTGCCCATCCAACACCTCACGACTCTCTGGTGCCAAGAATGCATTCAAACAGAGAGCTTCATTTTATTTAACAGAAGTCTGACGTAGTCCTTAACCCCTGTGTGGAGGGCCTACAGATCCGAGGTGGGACAAGACAATCGGAGACAGAGAAAGATAAAAGGGAGAGAAACCAGCCCTTGCACCATGGTGATGTGAGGTACCACCAAGGGACAGGAGGTGCTCCATCAAAGATGTTAGAGGGGCACACTATGGTCCAGGGGGGACTAGAATCAAATCTGACCAACTCTTACGATCAGACAAGAGAAAGAGAGATGGAGACCACTGGGGACAGGTGAGGGGACTCTGCTGCCAGAAACATTGAAAACATTGGGCACCTGGGACTGTGTGGGCTTTGAGGTGTGTAGGGATATAAAAAGGGCACTCGGTGATTAAGGGGCTGTCTTGGACGCTGGAGTTGATTGTAGGGCTGGGCCCAAAAAGCAGCATTGACATTGGGCTTAAAGGTCAGCCCTTTGCCTGCATTTAGGAGAAGAACGAGTGGGAAGGCTTAATGGCGAGGAGGAGAAAGAGGCCGACGGTCAAGACGGATACCAGAGAACTTACTAGGTGGGTGAGCCACACCATAAGAGAGATGGGATCCATCCTGTTTAAAAAAGGACTGATGGGGTCGGGGAACCAGTTTTGCTGGTACTTTCTGTTCTCTCCTTCTTCATTCCTCGCTTGAATGTTTTATCATTAAAGGCGTCACTTTATGAGCTTGTTGGAATACATTTTGCTATATGGTGATGCTAGCGTCACTGTCCCAGTTAAAACTGCCAATCCTGCCAAACACCATCATAGGTTCACAGGGCCAGTATTGTCATACGAGACACTTTCAATTGTTAAGATGATTCTCTTATTTGTTAGTTTTTGACTCATTTGGCTGACGCCTTTCTCCAAGGTGACCAAATTGCTGCCATTTCTTTAGTTTTTCCAGTTGAGACACATACGGGTTGCAGTGGGTTGGCACCCTGCCCGGGATTTACTCCTGCCTTGCGCCTTGTGTAGGCTCTCCAGCAGACCCCCGTGAGACCCTGTAGTTAGGATATAGCGGGTTGGAGAGTGACTGACTGGCTGACACATACGGGTGAAGTGACTTGCTCAGGGTAACATAGTGCCAGCAGTGTGATTCGAACCCACAACCTTTGATTTGTTTGATGTCCAAAGCTTCGCCACACTCCCTGCTGACTGCTTCACACTGGCTGCCTTCTATTATGTTAGAGCTTATAGAATTCCCTTTCTACAAAGATCGCTCAAAGGTTGTGACCCCAAAGCTTACCAAACTCGCATTATAATCTGGTGACACAAAAATCGGTTTAGAATTGTGATGTGGCGACAGATGGCACTGGCTTCTCAGGAGGCTCTGCGGCGCTGCAGCTAAAATGAAACGGTTAACTATGACTTCATTTATGCTGTATTTTAAAATAGTTCTTGTGTTTAATGTTTGGGTTATAAGCTTTTGGTAACGGAAGTGTATTATTAAAGTTTAAAGGGGAGGGTGAAGTAGGCCGACCACTACTAACCGATGCTGCCTGGTGTATGAGCCCGGGTATCAGGACTAAAGAGGTGTGCTGTAGTGGTCGGGGCCTTTAAACTTTAATAAAACACTTCCGTTACTTATAACCCAACATTAAACACAAGAACTATTTTAAAATACAGCATAAATGAAGTCATAGGTAACCGTTTCATTTTAGCTGCAGCGCCGCAGAGCCTCCTGAGAAGTCCGTCGCTCCAGTATTAATAGCAGTGCGCATAACTGATAACTTCACCTTCAAGTAAGCCCATGGAGGGAAGTGACAAATACGACAAGTGGCATATACTCCGATTTTATACTGGCATCTGTGTAGTTGGCACTGCTGCCTAAGAGCTTCCGAGTCCTGCATTCAACCAGTAGGCCGAAGCCCTGCTAATATGGAGTCTGCAGGCTGTCCCTGAGAGTTGTTCTCCCCAGCGATCTGCAGGTTAAGTTAAACTGGCTGTGTGTGAATGTGTGTTGCTGTGGGTGAGTGTGCCCCGAGATGAACTGGCATCCCGATCAGTTTTGGTTTCCACTGGGGTAGGCATTGGTGCCCAGCAATCCTCAACAATCAGCCACCTAAAATGAAATGGACCACTGGGGGTTAATAAAATAGACTGATGGAATTTTACAAGAAGACCAGAGAGAACATCGCGTTCACGTGAATAGCTGGCAGCTAAAACCAATAAATCCATCCATCTTGGATATCTCATGCAACCCCAGCACTCTCTGGTCTCATTTCTGTAAGGGTAATGGGAATACACGGCTGAAACAAATCAAAATAACGGCCTACAAACTTACCAAATACGTGCTCTTTGAGGTTCGATAAAAGAAAACAAGTCTTCCGAGGGACAACGAACAATTGTTTTATCACCTATTCCTGGTGCTATTTTTCTCAAGGTAAGGATAACAATTATAATAATAAATCTTTACATTTATATAGTGCTTTTCATAGTGAGTGGGGAGCCACCTCAACCACTACTATTATGCAGCATCCACCTGGATGATGTGATGGCAGCCATTTTTGCTCCAGTACACTCGCCACGGGGCTCTTAGAGAGATAGCTATTTACAGACGGGGAGGATTAGGGGACCAGAATGACAACCAGAATGGTGGGCAATATCACCAGGGCATCCAGATACAACCTACTCTTTTAAATAGACCTTTTATGGCCGCAAGGAATGAGGACATCTTTAATACGTGCCCAAACCATATCAGCTGGTTCTTCTTAATCCACAGAAGAAGAAATTCTGCAGCAAGTGCCACCTGTATGGCTGAGATCCTCAACCTGCCATACTAGAGAGGGAGACTGAAACAGTTTGCAGAAACCTTCATCTGCTCGTCCTCACAATGCCAGTCACCATCCACAGTTCACTGCCATAGACGTACCAGTAAATCAAGAGCCTTATCTGTGGACTTCACCATGTCTTATGTGAGGACAGCTGGTGAAGTGTCTCCTGCTGTTAGGCCCACCAGCCTGTCACTGCACCGGGGCTTTAGTTACAGCAAAAGTTAGACCTCTTATAACACCGCAAGATGCTGAGAAATGAGTTCACGCTTTTGTTTTCAGTTGGCTAGATTACTGTAACGCACTCCTCTCAGGAGGGCAGCATGGTGGCACAGTGGGTGGCGCTGCTGCCTCGCAGTAAGAAGACCTGGGTTCACTTCCTGGGTCCTCCCTCTGTGGAGTTTGCATGTTCTCCCCGTGTCTGCCTGGGTTTTCTCCCACAGTCCAAAGACATGCAGGTTAGGTGCATTGGCGATCCTAAATTGTCCCGTGTGTGTGTTTGGTTTGTGGGTGTGTGAGCGTTCCTGCCTTGTACCCTGTGTTGGCTGGGATTGGCTCCAGCAGACCCCCGTGACCCTGTGTTAGGATATAGCGGGCTGGACAATGACTGACTGACTCCTCTCAGGACCACCCAAAAAAGACATCAATCGATTGCAACGAGTGCAGAATGGAGCTGCGAGAATCTTAACCAGGAAAAGAAAATTGGAGCACATCACCCCAGTCTGAGCGTCACTACACTGGTTACCTGTGCCATTTAGAATCGACTTTAAAATGCTGCTTATGGTTTACAGAGACTTCAATAATTTGCTCCATCCTTTATCTCTGAATGTCTGTCACCTTACACTCCAAATTGTAACCTCAGATCTTCAAATGAGGGCCTGCTTAGAATTCCAGGAGCTAAACTTAAAAGAAGTGGTGAGGCGGGCGGGCGGCCTTCTGCTGTTATGCACCTCAAATCTGGAACAGCCAGGCTGATACGGTGGAGCACTTTAAATAAAACTGCTAACAACACATTACTTCAACATGGCTTTCTCAGAGCTTCATCTTAGTTTAATCCTGATGCTCTGTATATTCAATTAATTATGATTCATGGTGGCTCCGTAATCCGTACTAACCCTACTTTCTCTTCTGTTCTGTTTCCGATTTTCTGTGGTGGTGATCTGATCAAAGCACCGTGATGTCCATCCATTGATGGATTAAAGGCCAGAAGTCCACGTGACCGTCATCATCAAGTTCTTTCATGTGAACCCTGAATACGGTGAGGACTGATTGAGCTCATTGATGTTTGGTAGAATGCCTAGAGGGGGCCGGGTGGTCTCGTGGCCTCTGAACCCCTGCAGATTTTATTTTTTCTCCAGCCGTCTGGAGTTTTTTTTGTTGTTTTTTCTGCCCTCCCCGGCCATCGGACCTTACTTTTACTCTCTGTTAATTAATATCGCCTCATTTTATCTTCTTATTTATTTTGTCTTTTTTCTCTTTCTTTGAGCTCCATTATTTGTATGAAAATGTGCTCTAGAGATAAATGTTGTTGATGTGATCCACACACAGGCCACGAGGCTTCTCCCAGCAGCAATCCAAGCTTTTCCTTGCTGGTCTCCCATCCTAGTACTGGCCGGGCCCAAACATGGTTAGCTTTGGGTGGAGTGCAGGACTATGACTATCACCAGGCTGGTGTGACAGAAAAGATGGAAAAGTGTCAATAATAGGAAAAGATGAACGGAGAAGCAGTGAACACTTTGAGCCCAATGGATACTTCACTTGACCATGGTGGGCAGCTTATACAAATGAAAGCACTGAAAAGCAACGAATTACATACAGTGGTGTGAAAAACTATTTGCCCCCTTCCTGATTTCTTATTCTTTTGCATGTTTGTCACACAAAATGTTTCTGATCATCAAACACATTTAACTATTAGTCAAATATAACACAAGTAAACACAAAATGCAGTTTTTAAATGATGGTTTTATTATTTAGGGAGAAAAAAAAATCCAAACCTACATGGCCCTGTGTGAAAAGTAATTGCCCCTGAACCTAATAACTGGTTGGGCCACCCTTAGCAGCAATAACTGCAATCAAGCGTTTGCGATAACTTGCAATGAGTCTTTTACGGCGCTCTGGAGGAATTTTGGCCCACTCATCTTTGCAGAATTGTTGTAATTCAGCTTTATTTGAGGGTTTTCTAGCATGAAGCGCCTTTTTAAGGTCATGCCATAGCATCTCAATTGGATTCAGGTCAGGACTTTGACTAGGCCACTCCAAAGTCTTCATTTTGTTTTTCTTCAGCCATTCAGAGGTGGATTTGCTGGTGTGTTTTGGGTCATTGTCCTGTTGCAGCACCCAAGATCGCTTCAGCTTGAGTTGACCAACAGATGGCGGACATTCTCCTTCAGGATTTTTTGGTAGACAGTAGAATTCATGGTTCCATCTATCACAGCAAGCCTTCCAGGTCCTGAAGCAGCAAAACAACCCCAGACCATCACACTACCACCACCATATTTTACTGTTGGTATGATGTTCTTTTTCTGAAATGCTGTGTTCCTTTTACGCCAGATGTAACGGGACATTTGCCTTCCAAAAGTTCAACTTTTGTCTCATCAGTCCACAAGGTATTTTCCCAAAAGTCTTGGCAATCATTGAGATGTTTCTTAGCAAAATTGAGACGAGCCCTAATGTTCTTTTGCTTAACAGTGGTTTGCGCCTTGGAAATCTGCCATGCAGGCCGTTTTGCCCAGTCTCTTTCTTATGGTGGAGTCGTGAACACTGACCTTAATTGAGGCAAGTGAGGCCTGCAGTTCTTTAGACGTTGTCCTGGGGTCTTTTGTGACCTCTCGGATGAGTCGTCTCTGCGCTCTTGGGGTAATTTTGGTCGGCCGGCCACTCCTGGGAAGGTTCACCACTGTTCCATGTTTTTGCCATTTGTGGATAATGGCTCTCACTGTGGTTCGCTGGAGTCCCAAAGCTTTAGAAATGGCTTTATAACCTTTACCAGACTGATAGATCTCAATTACTTCTGTTCTCATTTGTTCCTGAATTTCTTTGGATCTTGGCATGATGTCTAGCTTTTGAGGTGCTTTTGGTCTACTTCTCTGTGTCAGGCAGCTCCTATTTAAGTGATTTCTTGATTGAAACAGGTGTGGCAGTAATCAGGCTACAGAAATTGAACTCAGGTGTGATACACCACAGTTAGGTTATTTGTTAACGGGGGCAATTACTTTTCACACAGGGCCAAGTAGGTTTGGATTTTTTTCTCCCTAAATAATAAAACCATCATTTAAAAACTGCATTTTGTGTTTACTTGTGTTATATTTGACTAATAGTTAAATGTGTTTGATGATCAGAAACATTTTGTGTGACAAACATGCAAAAGAACAAGAAATCAGGAAGGGGGCAAATAGTTTTTCACACCACTGTAGGAGTCCATGCGGTGGGCCACTATCTATACATTTAACAAGTCATGTGACAGGGAGTTCCTGCAAAGACAACAATCGGAGGCAGGCAGCTCACTAGAACTTATTTTTGAAAGGAAACATGTGGTTGCTGTACAGAAGATAGAAAAGGAAGAAATAAAACCAGCGTGTTGGACTACATGCCGTACGTACCGTAGCAGGCGACACTTGGCACACTTTGAAGGACCATTTTAGGCCTTTGAGGCTCTAAACCTTCCCCTAGTTCTAGCATAAAGACTTGTGAATGGCTGTTGGCTGTTTGGCAGACATTTTCACCCAGGCAAGTGACAAGTTCATGGCTACGGCACAGTCCTGTGCATTGTGTGCATTTATTATAGGTGGACAGTGAATGAGGGGCTCCCCCTGTTGAAAATGGAGATTAATTAATCCTTAAGAAAATGATTGTCATAAATCTGCTACAGGGCATTGAAGACTGATGTTTAATCATCCTGCGTTCTTTTAAGTTATTTTTATAAGTTACCTTCAGCAATAAGTCAAAGAATACTTGGAAATACAGTCAGATTAGGGTGGCACGGCGGTGCAGTGGTAGCGCTGCTGCCTCGCAGTTAGGACACCTGGGTTTGCTTTCCGGGTCCTCCCTGCGTGGAGTTTGCATGCTAATAATAATAATAATAATTCTTTGCATTTATATAGTGCTTTTCTCATTTCTCCGTGTCTACGTGGGGTCCTTATCACAATCCAAAGACATGCAGGTTAGGTTGGCGATTCTAAATTGTCCCTTGTGTGTGTGTGTGTGTGCGTCCTGCAGTGGGCTGGTGCCCTGCCTGGGGTTTGTCTCCTGCCTTGTGCCATGTGTTGGCTGGGATTGGCTCCGGCAGACCGCCGTGACCCTGTAGTTAGGATGTAGCGGGTTAGATAATTGCAGTGTGCTGAGACCAAGGGCTCCAGATTATTTATAAAAATAAGCTAATGCTTCAAACAATCTTAAAATGTACGGCCCACGCTCACGCCGGCTTGCACCGGCTACTTTTATGTTATCTCACGAAGTCGGATGTCCGCGTTTACATGTTGGAAAGGCACCTGAATGTTTCGTGATGACTTGGAAAAAAGTTTGCTTTGTCTTCCAGGGACCTGTAGATTTAGCACGAATTGACTGTTGCTACCACAACTGATGCCTGTCGGCCCCTGTATCTCTGAACACATCAGCTATTCAAGAACTTGTGAAAAAAAAACCAACCAGACTCAGTTTGTGACTGAGAGTGAAATACTCAATGTGAATGTTACTGTACAAAAATGAGACAACTCAGACCAAGAAAACAAGCCAAACTTTCAGGTAGATTGCCTAAATTTGTTTTTCGAACCATTACCGACATGGAAGACGTGAATAACCGGTAAACAAAACCGTTACAACAGAAACACAAATAAAGATAGCAATTGTATTAGATATACGGCTTAAAACTCTACAAAACAGTTCTCTCAATTCGTCTGGCGCCTCACAGCTTCAGGGGTCTGGGATTGAAATTCTGGCCCAGTTAGTGTCTCTGTGGAACGGGAATGTTTTCCATGTTTCTGCCTGGATTTTTAAATGGCTGCCTCTCACATCCCCAAACATCCTTGTCTCTGCAATTACAAAGCTAGTGTTTACCTTTTATATTGTTAAAAATCTTTGTCAGCGTCATCACCGTCATCGTTATCATCTTTTGCTGCTGTGCGTTACAATAGCAACATTCTGAGCAGGAGAGACTGATAGTAAGACACAGAGAGAAAATCCCTCCAGCATATCTTGGGTCTACCCCCATTTCTACCAGTGGGCTTTGCCTCGTATACCCGAATGGATGCCACCCATAGGACATTCTAAATACATGCCCAGACCATTTCAGCTGCCACGTCTCAATTCCACTGCAAGAACTCCCTGTACGGCTGAGATCCTCAAGCTGTCACAGAGCTGGTGAGGCCTCACCTGGAGTCCTGTGGGAAGTTTTGGTCTCCATAAAGACACAGCAGCACTAGAGAAAGGTCCAGAGAAGAGCGACCAGGACAATGTTATTTTAGAAGAATTAAGTGGACAGGACTGGCAGGCTTTCCTGGGCTGAATGGCCTGTTCTCGTCTAAATCTTTCTAATGTTTTAAGAAATCCAGATAGTGTTCAGATGGCTCACAGAATGTCAGGTTATATAGCGCCTTGACGTGTGGAGTACAAGTCACAAGAGCTTCTGCTCAAGCTTTATAACACACTGGTGAGGCCTCATCTGAAGTTCTGTGGGAAGTTTTGGTCTCCATAAAGACACAGCAGCACTAGAGAAAGGTCCAGAGAAGAGCGACCAGGACGATTCTGAGGGCTGAAGGAGAAGAAATTGAATGCCAGTAAACGTAAAGTATGACACGTGGGAAGTCAAAATGGGAGATTTGAACACACAATGGGAGGTCTGATCAGAAGAGCCGAGCCTTCTCAGTTTAAGCAAAAGAAGATTCAGAGAAGACCTGATTGAAGTGTTTAATATTATGAAGGGAATACGTCCAGTGGATCGAGACGGTGACATTAAAATGAGGTCATCAAGAACACGGGGACACAGTTGGAAACTCGTTAAGGGTAAATTTCAAACAAACTTTAGGAAGTTTTTCTTTACAGAAGAAACAATGGACAATTGGAATAAGTGACCAAGTTGTGTGGTAGACAGGAGGACTTTGGGGACCTTCATCACTTGACTTGATGTTATTTTAGACGAATTAAGTGGACAGGACTGGCAGGCTTTCCTGGGCTGAATGGCCTGTTCTCGTCTAAATCTTTCTAATGTTTTAAGAAATCCAGATAGTGTTCAGATGGCTCACAGAATGTCAGGTTATATAGCGCCTTGACGTGTGGAGTGCAAGTCACAAGAGCTTCTGCTCAAGCTTTATAACACACTGGTGAGGCCTCATCTGGAGTTCTGTGGGAAGTTTTGGTCTCCATAATGACACAGCAGCAGTGGAGAAAGTCCAGAGAAGAGCGACCAGGACGATTCTGAGGGCTGCAGGAGAAGAAATTGAATGTCAGTAAACGTAAAGTATGACACGTGGGAAGTCACAAATGGGAGATTTGAACACACGATGGGAGATCTGAGGAGTTATGAGGAAAGAGCAGAAGAGCTGAACCTTCTCAGTTTATGCAAAGGAAGATTAAGAGAAGACCTGATTGAAGTGTTTAAAATTATGAAGGGAATACGTCCAGTGGATCGAGACGGTGACTTTAAAATGAGGTCATCAAGAACACGGGGACACAGTTGGAAACTCGTTATGGGTAAATTTCGCACGAACATGAGGAAATAGCTGCGGTGGGCTGGCGCCCTGCCCGGGGTTTGTTTCCTGCCTTGCACCCTGTGCTGGCTGGGATTGGCTCCAGCAGACCCCCGTGACCCTGTAGTTAGTATATAGTGGGTTGGATAATAGATAGATGAATGAGGAAATAGAGGAATCACAGACACATGGAATAAGTTGTGTGATGGACAGCAGGACTTTAGAGACTTTCAAAATTTGACTTGATGTTATTTTAGACGAATTAAGTGGACAGGACTGGCGAGCTTTGTTGGGCTGAATGGCCTCCTCCGTCCAGATTGTTCAAATGTTCTAATTAACAAAGAGGTTGGAATCAAAGGCTGCATCCTCTGTGGCCTTACAGGGTCTGAGTTTGAGGGACATCTGGAGAAAATAACAGAAAGCCTTTATTAAAGAGATGTGTTAGGATTTTCGAAGATTTTGCCCCAGAGTTGAGTTTCTTGCTCTTTTTGTATTTAATTTTCTGTACTTTTTTGCAGTCAAATGTCCCGTGTCCGCTTTATTTATGTGCTATGATCTACACTCACCTAAAGGATTATTAGGAACGCCTGTTCAATTTCTCATTAATGTAATTATCTAATCAACCAATCACATGGCAGTTGCTTCAATCCATTTAGTGGTGTGGTCCTGGTCAAGACAATCTCCTGAACTCCAAACTGAATGTCAGAATGGCAAAGAAAGGTGATTTCAGCAATTTGGAGCGTGGCATGGTTGTTGGTGCCAGACGGGCCGGTCTGAGTATTTCACAATCTGCTCAGTTACTGGGATTTTCACGCACAACCATTTCTAGGGTTTACAAAGAATGGTGTGAAAAGGGAAAAACATCCAGTATGCGGCAGTCCTGTGGGCGAAAATGCCTTGTTGATGCTAGAGGTCAGAGGAGAATGAATGGGCCGACTGATTCAAGCTGATAGAAGAGCAACTTTGACTGAAATAACCACTCGTTACAACCGAGGTATGCAGCAAAGCATTTGTGAAGCCACAACACGCACAACCTTGAGGCAGATGGGCTACAACAGCAGAAGACCCCACCGGGTACCACTCATCTCCACTACAAATAGGAAAAAGAGGCTACAACTTGCACGAGCTCACCAAAATTGGACAGTTGAAGACTGGAAAAATGTTGCCTGGTCTGATGAGTCTCGATTTCTGTTGAGACATTCAAATGGTAGAGTAAACAGAATGAGAACATGGACCCATCATGCCTTGTTACCACTGTGCAGGCTGCTGGTGGTGGTGTAATGGTGTGGGGGATGTTTTCTTGGCACACTTTAGGCCCCTTAGTGCCAATTGGGCATCGGCTACCTGAGCATTGTTTCTGACCATGTCCATCCCTTCATGACCACCATGTACTCATCCTCTGATGGCTACTTCCAGCAGGATAATGCACCATGTCACAAAGCTCGAATCATTTCAAACTGGTTTCTTGAACATGACAATGAGTTCACTGTAGTAAAATGGCCCCCACAGTCACCAGATCTCAACCCAATAGAGCATCTTTGGGATGTGGTGGAACGGGAGCTTCGTGCCCTGGATGTGCATCCCACAAATCTCCATCAACTGCAAGATGCTATCCTATCAATATGGGCCAACATTTGTAAAGAATGCTTTCAGCAGCACCTTGTTGAATCAATGCCACGTAGAATGAAGGCAGTTCTGAAGGTCAAACACAGGATTAGTATGGTGGTCCTAATAATCCTTTAGGTGAGTGTACAGTGCCCTTCAAAAACGTTTGCAACAAAGACACATTTTTCCGTGATTTCCACCTCTGCTCCCCAGTTTAAAATGATAAATCACACAATTCAGATGTTCAGATTAAAGTGTACAGTGCAGACTTTCATTTTAGGGTCGCACCATGTAGAAATGACAACACTTTTCGACATGGTCCCCAGATTTCAGGGCAATATAATGTTTGGGACACAGCAATGGCGGGTCTACTAAAGCTGTGGTCAGTTTTATTTAGGACCTTCACATGCAATGAGCGCTTGAAGTTTGCGATTCACAGACATCGGCAGGTGCTGAGGGTCTTCTCAGGTGATGCTCGGACCTCCTGCTTGTTTCGTGGGCTTGTTCTCTTCAGCATATGGAAGGCCTGCTCAATTGGATTCAAATTGGGAGACGACTGGCTTGGCCATTTTTTAGCTTTGTTGTGCCATCTCAGCAGTACCTTTCACTCGTTATTTTGTTGTAGGATGAAGCACCGTCCATTGAGTTTGGTGGTCTTTACTGGAACTCAAGCAGATCAGATGTCTCTCCACACCTTAGAATTCATTGTGCCACTCCAGTGAGCAGTTTCATCGTCAATGATGAGAAGTGTCCCACGACCTGTGGCAGCCATACATGCCCGAGCCATAACACCCCCAGTTAGCGCCATGTTTAACAGATGAGGTGGTCTGCTTTGCAGTTCCTTTCTGTCCCCACACTCTGCTCTCGCCATCACTCTGATGAGGTTTGACTTTGTCTCTTCTGCCCACAAGACCTTTCCTCAGAATTCTGCAGGCTCTTTGAAGTCCTCTGTCACAGTCCTGTTTTTGTGGTCTCCATCTTGCAGTGTGGCCACTGTGTTTCTGTTCTTAACATCTTCTGTCTCTGACACTCACACATCGGCCCCCAGAAGTCTGTTTCTAGTCTGTCAGACAGGCGTCGCGGGGCTTTATCTTGACCACAATGAGGATTCTTCTGTCCTCAGCAGTGGAGGTCTTCCTTGGCCCACCAGTGTGTTCTTTCTTCTTCATGATATTCCAGACAGTTGATTTCAGTCAGCCTAAGGTTTTTACTGAGGTCTCCAATGGGTTTCTTCTTGTGTTTCAGTCTCATGATGGCATTTTGGACTTTCACAGTCACAACTCTTGTCCTCGTGTTGAACAATGGCAGCTACAGACACTCCAATGGGTAGAAGCTAACCGAGGGGTCTCATGAAGCCATGAAACCCACCTGAGGAAATCACAAACACCTGGGATGCCAACTGTGCCCAACACTATGGTGCCTTGAAATGGGGGAACTGTGTAGAAAAAGTGTGGTCTGCAAATCCCCTTCAATGAAAGTCTGCAGTGTGCACTTTAATCACAGCAACGTTGTGCCTTCTTAGAAAAGCAGCGGTTCTTTGATTCGTTTCAATCTCGTTTTCAGAGGCGACATTCTACAGAAACAGCTCTTCTAAGAGTTTTTAATGATCTTTTAATTGCTGCTGATGCAGGCGGGTGCTCTGTGCCTGGACTTTTCATACTGGTAGTGGGTTTCCTCCCACAGTCCAAAGACATATGCAGGTTAGTTGCACTGGCAATCCTATACTGTCCTGTGTGTGTGTGCCCTGTGGCGGGCTGGCACCCTACCCAGGATTTGTTCCTGCCTTGCGCCCTGTGTTGGCTGGGATTGGCTCCAGCAGACCCCTGTAGTTAGGATATAGCGGGTCGGACGCTGACTGACGTATTTCAAAATATTTTAGTAAATATTGTCCTGTTTTGGACATTGTGAACATATGACTGGCTAACTGACACGGCCATTTTGTAGCATTAGTAACATACGATTTTTTCATGGCTGCTCTTCAGCGTCGATCCCCATTTAAATTTTGTTATCTCTGTTATCCATGAGAGCACACGATGAAACATTTTTTCGGCCATCACAACAAGCCACACGGGGTAAGTGCAGAAAAAAAAAAAAAATCATTTATGGAAGGTGCATTCCTTTAAGCCTTATCACTATTAAGACATTTCAGATTCGAAAAGGTATAACTTTAGTAATTAAAAAAAAAAGGAAAGCCCATTATTTGAAAAGCAGTAACCTGGAAAGAGGATACCATCTTTATTACTCATAAGAAATGAAATCAAGAGGCCATTGTACTGTACACTTAGTTTAGAATTCACTAATCCTGCATCTGGACATTTATTATCTAGACCAACATCAGTCTTCATCTGAACAAAATGACTTCCATCAAGCCACAAGATGCTGGTGAACTGGTAGGCCAAACAACAGACGGCCATGCCAGCTCTGCCAGCTAAAATACAGACACGTCTGAAAAAACGGCACTAATGCCTTGTTTAAACGCAGAAATGTGTTATCATGGGTGTGGTGAGATGTGTATACATACATATATATATATATATATATAGTATCTCACATTTCTGTAAATATTTTATGATATCTTTTCATGGCACAACACTGAAGATATGACACTGTGATCCAATGTCCAGTAGTCCGTGTACAGCTTGTATAATAACAGTCTGCTGTCCCCTCAAAATAACTCAACACACAGCCATTAATGTCTAAACCGCTGGCAGCAAAAGTGAGTCCAAGTGACAAATGTCCAAATTGTGCCCAAAGTGTCAGTATTGTGGCTGCCAACCATTATTTTCCAGCACTGCCTTAACTCTCTTGGGCATGGAGTTCACACGAGCTTCACAGGTGGCCACTGGACTCCTCCATGATGACATCAAGGAGCTGGTGGATGTCAGAGACCTTGTGCTCCTCCACCTTCCGTTTGAGGATGCCCCACAGATGCTCAATAGGGTTTAGGTCTGGAGACATGCTTGACCAGTCCAGCACCTTTACCCTCAGTGGTCATCTTGGAGGTGTGTTTGGGGTTGTTATCATGTTCAGTTTCCAAAGGGAGAGGATCATATGGTCTGCTTCAGTATGTCACAGTACATGTTGGCATTCATGGTTCCCTCAATGAACTGTAGCTCCCCAGTGCCCGCAGCTCTCATGCAGCCCCAAACCACGACACTCCCACCACCATGCTTGGCTGTGGTCAAGACACACTTGTCTTTGTACTCCTCAATAGGTTGATGCCACACACTCTTGACATCATCTGAACCAAATAAGTTAATTTTGGTCTCATCAGTTCCAGTAATCCATGTCCTTAGTCTGCTTGTCTTTCTTGTGCATCATCTTTAGAAGAGACTTCCTTCTGGGACAAATTTGATGCCGTGTGCGGCGGGCGTATGGTCTGAGCACTGACAGGCTGACCTCTGCAGCAATGCTGGCAGCACTCATACGTTTATTTTCAAAAGACAATCTCTGGCTATGACACTGAGCACGTGGCACTCAGCGTCTTTGGTCAACCGTGGCGAGGCCTGTTCTGAGTGGAGCCTGTCCTGTTAAACCTGTCGCTGTGTGGTCTTGGCCACCGTGCTGCAGCTCAGTTTCAGGGTGTTGGCCATCTTTTTGTAGAGTAACAATTCTTTTTTTCAGATCCTCAGAGAGTTCTTTGCCATGAGGTGCCATGTTAAATTTCCAGTGACCAGTATGAGAGAGAGTGTGAGAGCGATGACAGCAAATGTAACACACCTGAGACCTTATAACACTAACGAGTCACATGACACCAGGGAGGGAAAATGGCTACTTGGGCACAGTTTGGACATTTGTCACTTAGGGGTGGACTCGCTTTTGTTGCCAGCGGTTTAGACATTAATGGCTGTGTGTTGAGTTATTTTGAGGGGACAGCAGACTGACACTGTGATACAAGCTGTACACGGACTACTGGACATTGTGTCAAAGTGTCAGATCTTCAGTGCTGTCCCATGAAAAGACAGAATAAAATATTTACAAAAATGTGAGGGGTGTACTTACTTTTGTGAGATACTGTATATGAAATAAGTTGCATATAATTAGATGATAAGCACTACAGTTCCCATGATGCTTTTGGATTGACAGGACATACAGTTACTGTGGGAGTGATGGGTGATTTGTTGAGTAATAAAAAACGTGTATTGCATTCAGCAACTCGTTTGAGTCTTGACTTTCTTTAATCAGGTGGCATGACAATGGGGTACCAAAAAGCACCATTTGACAGCTTCAGTAATTCGTACTTGTAACATTTCTCTCTATTAAGGCTTATGTTCAAATGTTTTTTGGATTTTAAATTGAAAATCAGAGTTATTTGTTTTTTTATTAGCAAAATACAAGTGGTGGCACCCCAACCAGGGTTTGTTCCTGCCTTGTGCCCAATGCTAGCTCGGATGGGCTCCAGCAGACCCCCCAACCTGTGACCCTGTTCAGTTAAAAAAGCGGTTTAGAAAATGACTGACTGACAAGTGTTGCCCAACAAAATGTTGCAAGATTTCTAAACTTGAGTCAAAGTGAACAGGAAATGTCTGCCACTTCTTTTGTGGTTAGTCTGAAACGTTGACTTGGCACCTCGATGTCATAGAGCAAGCCATCCTCTGGCACAAGCACCACTGACCCTGAGACCAGTTGCCATCTTGGGAGGTCTCTGTTTCACGCTCCAGTCAGGCATCATCCAGAACTACGAAGTGGTAGCAAGTCCAGAAATTGACAAAAGTCCACACACTGCAGCTTTCGCTTTCTTTCTTTGTAGTTTGAAATGTGGTGACGCATTAGTCTTCAACGAACAAACTCCAAAACACTTACTGCTCTTATCCACACCATAAGATGGCTAAATTATTACTTGTTATTCTGGCTCACGTCTTTTATCTAACATCTGAGATACTATCAGTCCCATTTCTTTTTCCAGTTGCTGCTCAGGGTCACACGGTGTCAGCAGATTCAATTCAAGAATTTCATTTTTGTTACTATATTAGTAGTCGGTTTATTTAACAGATCTTAATGGAATTTATATCCTTATGATTTATGGCAGGGCTTCTCAAACTCGGTCCTGGGGACCTCCCTGTGGCTGCAGGTTTTTGTTCCAAGCAGATTCCTACTCAGTGATAACGCGCATCTCATTTAATTAGCTGGGATTTGTTTTCTCTTATTCTACATTCAGAAAAGCCCAGCAGTGAGATGTTAACATTTATAAGACATTAACAAAATGGTCGCGCTTCATAGAGGAGAAGTAGTGTGCTAAAGAAGTCATGAAAAAAGAAAAGGAAACATTTGAAAAACAACGTAACAAGATTGTCAATGTAACTGTTGTAGGCTTATTTTAGTACTGAAAGTGAATTTGATGACGGTCTACTCGGAGGAAATAAGCGGATTGGACTGGCGGGCTTTGTTGGGCTGAATGGCCTGTTCTCATCTAGAGTGTTCTAATGTTCTACTTCTTCCCGTTAGGGGTCACCACAGCAGATCATCTTCTTCCATATCTTTCTGTCCTCCTCATCTTGTTCTGTTACACTCATCACCTGCATGTCTTCTCTCACCACATCCATGAATCTCCTCTTAGGCCTTCCTCTTCTCCTCTTCCCTGGCAGCTCCATCCTTAGCACCCTTCTCCCAATATACCCCTCATCTCTCCTCTACACATCTCACCTCACTAGCTTTGTCTCCCACTTGTCCCACCTGAGCTGACCCTCTAATGTCCTCATTTCTAATCCTGTCCATCCTCATCACACCCAATGCAAATCTTAGCATCTTTAACTCTGCCACCTCCAGCTCTGTCTCCTGTGCCACCGTCTCCAGCCCATATGACATAGCTGATGTCACTACCGTCCTGTAGACCTTCCCTGTCACTCTTGCTGATACCCGTCTGTCACTCCTGACACTCTTCTCCACCCACTCCACCCTGCCTGCACTCTCTTCCACACTCCCCATTACTCTGTACTGTTGATCCCAAGTATTTAAACTCCTCCACCTTCATCACCTCCACTCCCCTCATCCTCACCACTCCACTGACCTCCCTCTCATTCACACACATGTCTTGGTGGTCCTACTGACCTTCATTCCTCTCCTCTCCTCTCAGATCTCCACTTCCTCAGGGTCTCCTCAACCTGCTCCCTACTCTCGTTGCAGATCACAATGTCATCAGCAAACATCACAGTCCACGGGGACTCCTGTCTAATCTCTTCTGTCAGCCTGTCCATCACCATTGCCAATAAGAAAGGGCTCAGAGCCGATCCCTGATGTAATCCCACCTCCGTCGCTCCTACCTTAGACCTCACCACGGTCACACTCCCCTCGTACATATCTTGTACTACTCTCACGTACTTCTCTGCCACTCCCGACTTCCTCATACAACACCACAGCTCCTCTCAGTCCCCCTGTCATATGCTTTCTCCAGGTCCATTTGATGATTGTAAAGAGTTTAATTTCTGATTGTAAATGTTGTGTGTGACAAATGCACATTTTTAGGATGTAAGGATCTCTTTGTAAACGACATTTGTAGTTCTGCCCTCGTGCTGTAAGATGACCAAGCTGTCTGCTGAGCTTACTCTTGAGCATATAATGTACAGTTGGCAGTGTGAGAAGCAATCTTGTGTCAAGTCAATGGCGACCTTTTTTTAGAGTCTGGCCCTGTGACTTATTTATTGTCATAGCGAAGCGGACCCTTACTGGAAATTGGAGGCGTTTGAATTGGAATGGGAGGTCAGAGGGTATGCGAGGGTCTCCCCTGAGCCAATTCCAGTGAAGACAGTTGCCTCAATGAGGTTCTTGTGCAGAGATGTGATCTGAAGCCTGGTGCCGTTACAGAGTTTTGGTGGTTGTAAGTTTCGTAATAACATCATTGGTGTGCTGACCTTCAAAAGTCGAGTATGCGGAGGCCTGCCTGGAGGGTTAAGAGTGTAAAGAAACTCTGCCGGACAGAGCACCGCGTCCTCTAGTTCTACAACAGAGTCGACAGACTTAGATGTTTTTGTTTCGGAAGTTAGTTGGTGAAGTAAAATGGTGTTTATATGTGAAGTCAGGTCATTTGTTGGTGTTTGGTGATGAGACGTCCTTTTCATGCAGATTTCATTGGTTGGGGTAAACATTTTCAAATAAGGGTTTGTAAGTTATTCTTCAGGAGACAGAGATTGTTCGGAACATTGATTTTACAGTTCTGTTCAATTAAACTGACATCGCCGATTTTGATGGGAAGAGCAGCGAACTCTCCAGCTTTTTTGTCGCAGTTCAAGTAAATCCTCATATTGATTCTTAAGGTAAGAACGTTGGTCATAGGCCATAGGTATGAAGACTTCAGACATGCTTTAACTTCGTCGGAGTGTGTTCCTCTTGGGACAACTGGTACGGTCTGCCGGAAGTTTCCAGCCAGCAAGACTGTCAAGCCTCCCATCATTTCTGTTGTGTTTCTGATGTCTTGCAGGGTCCTGTCTAAAACCTCCACCCCTGCGCTGTGTGCCGTAGTGCATTCATCCCATACAATGAGCTGACAAACGCGCAGCACTTGTGCCATGGTGCCCTGCTTGGATATGTTACACATTAGGGAATCAGGACTCGGAGTCCTGCCACGTGCAAAAGTTCGCTGGCGACACTGCTATTGTGGGCTGCATCAGGAGTGGGCAGGAGGAGGAGTACAGAAAGTTAATCAAAGACTTTGTTAAATGGTGCGACTCAAACCACTTACACCTGAACACCAGCAAGACCAAGGAACTGGTGGTGGATTTTAGGAGGCCCAGGCCCCTCATGGACCCCGTGATCATCAGAGGTGACTGTGCAGAGGGTGCAGACCTATAAATACCTGGGAGTGCAGCTGGATGACAAATTGGACTGGACTGCCAATACTGATGCTCTATGTAAGAAAGGTCAGAGCAGACTATACTTTCTGAGAAGGTTGGCATCCTTCAACATCTGCAGTAAGATGCTGCAGATGTCCTACCAGACGGTTGTGGCGAGTGCCCTCTTCTACGCGGTGGTGTGCTGGGGTGGCAGCATAAAGATGAAAGACGCCTCACGCCTGGACAAACTTGTTAAGAAGGCAGGCTCTATTGTAGGAGTAAAGTTGGACAGTTTAACATCTGTGGCAGAGCGACGGGCATTAAGCAAACTCCTGTCAATCATGAAGAATCCACTGCATCCACTGAACAGGATCATCTCCAGGCAGAGGAGCAGCTTCAGTGACAGACTGCGGAGACCCCACACTACGCGACTCTTAAATTCCACCAGGGGGAGTAAATGCGAACATTAATTTTATTTTAATTTTTTTCATTTTTATTACTATTTAATTTAATATTGTTTCTTTGTATCAGTATACTGCTGCTGGATTATGTGAATTTCCCCTTGGGATTAATAAAGTATCTATCTATCTATCTATCTATCTATCTATCTATCTATCTATCTATCTATCTATCTATCTATCTATCTATCTATCTATCTATCTATCTATCTATCAGTATGGGTGAGGTTTAGAGGTAGCCTGAAAGAAGAATGAGCAGTTCTTCCACCCTTGAAGCAGTGGAATAAAGAAGAAGGAGGGAGCAGTGAGCACGACGAGCAGCTGAGGATAGTAAGGAAGCGAGTGAGGAGGCACAAGAGTGCGAGATGTCGTTAATGTATTGTCACACACGTGCGCTTAGGAGACAGTCGGTCAGCCCGAAGTTGAGTGAAGCATCGCGAGGTAAGGGGTTGATATGCGATAACGACGCCTCTCTCTCTTTACTTCCGGCAGAAAGAAAGAAGAAAAATAAATCAGTGTGGACAAACTCTAAAAATGGCCGCCTGATGACATCACATCCCGCTCCTCCTGATGACATCACTCACCTTGCCACATCACTTCCGGTCCATTCTTGATGACGTTGCTTCCGTCCCTCAGATTCGACACTATTTCCTGCTTCCATTTTGTTTGTCACTGTATAAATACGCCGTCTTACTGTACAATGACTGTCAACACTTACCGTTTTGATCACCACAGAGTCGCTGTGTCAAATGTCAATGTCAAATTTATTTATATAGCACATTTAAAACAACATAGGAATGCTGTGGCCAAAGGGCTTTATAATAATAGAATAAAAGAAAAACATACAATTAACATCCATCCATTATCCAAACTGCTATATCCTAGCTACAGGGTCACGGGGGTCTGCTGGAGCCAATCCCAGCCAACACAGGGCACCAGGCAGGAAACAAACCCTGGGCAGGACGCCAGCCCACCACACCATATAGGGGACAATTTAGGACTACCAATACACCTGACCTGCATGTCTTTGGACTGTGGGAGAAACTCCACGCAGGGAGGACCCGGAAAGTGAACCCAGATGGGTCTCCTAACCACGAGGCGGCAGCACTACCCACTGCACCACCATGCCGCCCTACAATTAACATGAATAACATAAATAGAAATAAAATAAATGAACATAAATAACATACATAATAAACAGAAGTAATGTTACATAATCACAATGAGGACACCATCAGTATTACTGAAGGTCACGGAATGCAAGTGATTAGAAATGAGTCTTTAATCTCGTTTTGAATTGTCGACAACTCCTTCATGTGACGAGATGAAGAGTTCCACAGGCGAGGAGCAGCAGCTGTCCCCCTTAGTGTGACACTTGGTACGAGGGACAGCAAGAGAAAACTGACCAGAAGATCTAAGCACTCTGGATGGCTGGTGTAAAATGAACACTTAGGATAAATAGGCAGGAGCGACTCCATGTAAAGATTTAAAAACTAGCAACAAGATTTTAAAATCAATTTGAAAACTGACAGGCTGCCAGAGTAAAGAAGCTAAAATAGGAGAAACAGAATCAGACTTTCTTGCCCCAACCAGAAAGTGAGCGGCAGCATTCTGGACCAACTGTAACCTGCAGATCAGAGATTTGCTAATCCCAGAATACAGCGAGTTGCAGTAATCAAGGCGAGAGAAGATAAAAGCAGGAGTAGCTTTCTCAAGATCTCCAGAAGATAAAAAAGGTTTGATCTTACCCAATAGACGAAGCTGGAAAGATTAACTCTTGACTACAGAATGAATCTGTTTCTCAAAAGAGAGGTCACTGTCAAAGATAACACCAAGATTGAGGACTTGAGGTTTGCAAAAGACAGAGAAAGAGCCGAGAAGACCAATGTGGGTTTTAGCTGATGGACCCACTATAAGCACCTCATTTTATTTTGCAGTTATTTGTCCATTGGACATTATACAGGGATGGTCCCCAAACCTTTGCATTTTGCAAAGAACTCTTTTTTGAAAGAAAATCTATCACAGTATGTAGGCAGGGAGCCAACCATGTGGTAGATGCGCAGACAGCAGCCATGCGGAAAAAGGAAAGGAGACCTGGTTGGTCGGCAATTCTGTGTCTCTGCCGTGAAATAAATCCTCTGTTAATGGAAATAAGGAATGAAACCGCCAAAAGAAGAGGTCAGATCTGAAAGTTCCTTATGGCATAATGGTGAGAACCACCAAAAAAGAAGACGTTATTTTCGAAAGTTCGTTACGGGGCACGGCGAGAAATGAAACCTACTTAACGTTTGTAAGTACAGTGTAAAGGATGAGCTTGGGAAATTTGGGCTTCCTACATATATTGGAAGTCGCAGAAATAGTGAGGAGGGGTTTCCCTATCTATATATACAGTTTAGGGGGTACACCCGTTCCCCCCCTTGGGTTTTGCAATAGGACATGAAACATAACTAACTTTTGTAAGTACAATGTAAGGGATGAGCACCCGAAATTTCAGCTTCCCACCAATATGGAAAGTGGGAGAATTAATGGTGAGCCATTAAGGGCTTTGCCTTTTATATGTAGAGATTTAGTACTATTTCTGTTTTTGATATCGATTTAAATGATTAAAAGATTTAAATTCATCTCTGATGGTGGATCACAGGAATCATTGGGTTGAGGGGTCCTTTCATCGGATTGACTCAGCTGTTCACGTGGGGGTCTGCTGGAGCCTATCGCAGCTAGCAAATGGCACAAGGCAGGAGCCAACCCTGGATGGGGTGCCAATCCATAACATGGCAACACTTGTACAGTGGAACCTCGGTCTGCGAGCATAATTCGTTCCGGAAACGTGCTCGCAATCCAAAGCACTCGTATATCAAAGTGAATTTCCCCATAAGAAATAATGGAAACTCAGATGATTCGTTCCACAACCCAAAACTATTCATATAAAAATGATTAATACAAAATATAAAGTAAAATACATAATACAAATTAACCTGCACTTTACCTTGAAAAAGAATCACGGCTGCTGTGAGTTTCTAAACTCTTGTGGGATTCCACCCAACAGAAAGACACGCGGAAGAGCATCCCAAAGCAATCGCCGTCTCCCAGCGTTGTAGCAGTTCGCCGTATAAGCGCATCCAAAAAGATCGCAGACATGCTATAAGCGCCTGTCGTCAATGGGTCATACAAGGAACATTATAAAGATCCCGCTGCAATAAATAACAGCGCTGTTGCTGTTTCAAGCTGAATAAAGCTGGTGTTAAAGTACTGAGACTCAGCTTTGTGTTTTGGGGAGCAAGATGGGGACTCGCACTTCACAGCACACACACACACAGTCACAATGCTGTAGTAAACAGATGTTGACTATGAGTGAGGAACACAGACTCAGACGGAGAATAGGAGATGATTACCAGAGTGAGAGAGAGAGAGACGTGCTGGGCGGGCGGGCGAGCGAGACAAATAAGGAGAGAGAGAGAGAGAGACGCGCTGGGCGAGCAAGCGAGATTAGGAGAGAGAGAGAGAAGAACCATCAGCTCAGTTGTGATCACATGACGCTCAGCAGACAAAGTGTATCCATACTACTCGTATTGCAAGACATCACTCGTTTATCAAGTCAAAATGTATTACAAATTTTTGCTCGTCTTGCAAAACACTCGTAAACCAAGTTACTCGTAAGCCGAGGTTCCACTGTATTTTGCTAATAAAAGAAGCCAAATAACTCTGATGTACGGGAGGCAGCGAACGGGCTCAAGAGAAGGTCATTCCTGGTCAAACCAGGGGGTGTCAGACTGCATTACTCCTTTCTCTTATCTCCCAAATGTGGGAAATTCCGCCTGGGCTCCCATGACGTCACCTCCGGCTCCGCCCCACATGATGTCACTTCCATGGCAACAGAAGAGCCCACCTCCTAAAGAGCCCTCCTCTTCCCACTTTTCAACCGTATATCCGCCATGTTTTCTAACCTGTTCAATTTTGTTTTGGACTCTTTTTCTCCGCCTTTTTGCATTTGCAGCCAATTCTCAAGTATCCGGGAGGCTTCCCCAAACCTCTTTGTTGTGTCAAGGCTCCATTCTTCACCACGAGTTAAAAGTGGCTCAATTCCAGCTTTTGTTTCATATCTGATTTCTTGTATGACTGTTTAAAATTATGTGATTCAAATGATTATGTATTGATGTCTAGCCAAAAATCATCAGCCAGAAGCAACCTAATAGACAACCAAAAAATAAGATTCACGTGCTGACTGTTGACATGCAAAGTTCAAATTGCTTACAGGACTGATGCCTTCTGTAAGCTCATCAGCTCACAAGTGCTTATAGATGACCAGAGTGGGGTCTTTATCAGCCATACTATAGGGTGGTCCAGATCGAATTATGCAAATTTCATTACGCTATAACTTATTAAGTTTATTACATAGAAAATCACCCGAACAATCCCGGACCATCGAGAAGTGTGCGAACTGACGGCATGAAGAATCGTCCCCGCATAAATCAAAGTCATCCAGACGATCAGTATCTGCATAATTAGATCTGGACCACCCTGTAGACAGACGATCCCATTGGTGGCAACAAGATATGGGGAGGGCAGGTGTAAGGCAAATTAGCGCAATCCGGAAAAGTTGCCCCCCCCCACACTTCGCCCCTCGTATAATTTCTCTCCCCATATTTCACGCCAGATATTTTTCCCATCACCTACCTGGATCATTTAAACTTTGTTTCAAATTATTATTACCTGTATTTTATTGTAGTTTTTTTTTTCTTTAATTTGATTTGATTTTGAATATTGAAGTAGCGTTCCACAGCACTAGAGATACTGGATTTCGCCGAGTTTTTTCGTCAGCACTTTCACACAATTCAATAATATACAGTGTCACAAAACGAGACAAAGACAGAAAAAGGTTTGGGGCAGCCACCCATGTAATTTGGTATCCTGGCTGCAAAAGTCGTTTTTCTTTCAAAATACCAGCACTGAAGTGCTTACAACAGGGAAAGGGAAGGCTTTTAAAGGGGGAGGCAGGAAGTGAGGTCATAAGGATCGGGCACGTGTTCATTATTCATTGGATTAGGCCCGGATGTGACATCAGGGGGGCCGGAGCTGGCAAGGTCTGTCTCCATTGGCTCGGTCCCAGAAGTGATGTCAAGAGAGACAGGTGGAACCTCCCGGGTTTGGTCTATAGGGAAGTGAGAAAGAGAGTTAGTGCCCTCCGCCACATCCCAGCATGCCTCAGAACTGCCTTCACTCGAGCCCTTTAGCTGCCTGTCATGCGCGCGTGCGTGACAACAGTAATATGGCCCTTGCGCAGCATGCGTTTGCAGTTTTTGCTGCCTGACTATCTGGAGCTGAAGAACAAGAAGCGCATCACAAACACAGCAATATCAATATATACGCACCACGCCGTATAATATTATACAAATTTACAATGGCAAAGAGAGTTCCGTCAATAAGAGGTAGACTGGTAGATGATGACAACCACATTTACGTGTTTTCAAAGAGAGCAGTAAATGAACAACATGGTACAAGTACATCAATAACTACCATGTTGCTTTTAGATTTCGTATACTTTATCTTTTATCTAGAGTGACTGAAATAATAACGGGACCCAAAATGTGGGCAAAATCTCACAGGGTCTATTATAGATAGATAGATACATGACCAGCTCACCTGTGCCCATCACACAATTTCTGAAAGTAAAGAAAGATGATGGTCTCGGTAAGTGTGATCTCTCAGGTCACCAAAACATCTCAACGGTGTTCTTAGAAAAAACAGGAAAATCAACAGTTTGGGAAATGTCTGCTGTGGCAGAACGAGAGCAGCAACAAGTCATGGAATTAAATAACGGGTTTAATTAACAGCAAGGATCACCTTCTCATTAAGAGATTGGTTGGAGTATTGTATTGAGGATTTGTTCTGTTCTGTGTATTGTATTGACCCCCTTTTTCTTTTTGACACCCACTGCACGCCCAACCTACCTGGAAAGGGGTCTCTCTTTGAACTTCCTTTCCCGAGTTTCTTCCATTTTTTTCCCTACTGGGTTTTTTCTTGTCTTCTTAGAGAGTCGGGGCTGGTGGGCTGTCAAGAGGCAGGGCCTGTTAAAGGGCACTTCTGTGATTTTGGGCTACACAACAAATAAATTGTATTGTATTGTATTGTATTGTTGGAGTTTGGCTGGCCATCTGTTGGCTCGTTTCACATCTCATTTCTGTTTGGCTGACATTTAATGAAGAAAGGAATAAATTCAGGGGACTTAATCCTTAAAAACAAGGCTATTAAAATGAATGGAAAAGAAGTTAATCAGCAGTGAAAACTGGTCACTGATTAGGAAAAGGGTTAGAATGAAAACCAGCAGCCACTTCGGCCCTCCAGGCCCGGAGTTTGACACCCCTGCTCTAAGAAGACAAGAAAAACCCTTGTAGGGGGAAAAAAATCGAAGAAAGGCAATTCAAAGAGAGACCCCTTTCCAGGTAGGTTGGGTGTGCAGTGGGTGTCAATAAAAAGAGGGGTCAATACAACACGATACACAGAACAGAACACAAGCCACCCTCAATACAATATAATAGGACAATAGAAATATTACAAGCACAGAGCAGAATTCAACAGTAGATGATCACGTAATCCGATTTGGATTTGTTCAGGTACACTGGTAGAACGCCAGATAGATTACTCAAGGCCAGCAGGTGGCGGCAAAGCATTGCCAAATAGGACACGTGGCACCGTGCCATCTGCATTCCGTGATACATAGACAGAGAGTGCCATGTACACTGTTTAGCTTCACTGACTATACAGGATAAATGGTGTGCAGGCATCGGGAGACGCCACCAGTCTTCAAAGCAGGTCATCCACCTGAAGCTTAGCATGTCTGGTCCTGGCCAGTACTTGGATGAGAAAGTTTGGGGTGCTGCTGGAAAAGGTGATGGTGAGGCCAGCAGGAGACGCTTACCCTGTGATCTGAGTGTGGATACCAATGCCTTGTTGCACTGATGGGGACACTGGGCTGTGTGGTGGATTTTAGGAGGCCCAGGCCCCTCATGGACCCCGTGATCATCAGAGGTGACTGTGCAGAGGGTACAGACCTAGAAATACCTGGGAGTGCAACTGGATGATAAACTGGACTGGACTGCCAATACTGATGATCTGTGTAAGAGAGGACAGAGCCGACTATACTTCATTAGAAGGCTGGCATCCTTCAACATCTGCAATAAGATGCAGCAGATGTTCTACCAGATTGTTATCACTCTTTAATTTAGTATCGTTCTTTATCAGTATGCTCCTGCTGGAGTATGTGAATTTCCCCTTGGGATTAATAAAGTATCTATCTATCAATCTCTATCTAGATGAGACATAAAACTGGAGTCCTGGACTCTCTGGTTGTTAAAAATCCCTGAAAAGATTAGGGTTTATTCCAATGTCCTAACTAAATTGTCCATCACAGCCACGTCCATTGTGATGCCCTAAACCTCCAACAAATGTCTCTGATTGGCTCTCTCTTTCACCCCTTCACTACCTCATAGCTAATAGCAAATGAAGTAGAGTCAGTTTAGGCATTTGCAGGATTTGAACCGGCAACCTTCCATTTGCCAGTGCAGATCCCTAACCTCAGAGCCACCACTCCGCCTCCTGTAGTTAAGTAGAGATGGGAAAATGACAACGAAGCGATGAAGCTTGTGTCAGTCAATCTGAAGCGTATCGAGTCGAATCACTGGGTCAAAACACCGCTGTCACTTGACAAGCTTCGAACGTCATCAGTGCTTCACAGCGCGCTCTTTTGGTTTGACAGCTCAATTAACAGGTAGCTTATATAAAATGCATCCTTCTCATTCAACAATGACGGCTTGAGAGGACAGAGAGATTTGGAGAGTTTAGGTGACAGATGGCGACTAACAGCGGAAAACGGTGTTCAAAAGTTTGGGAGCACTCATACCACCAAATAAGGTAGAATATGTTGCCTCCTTATGGTCTTACATTTTATGTTCTGATCAGAATCTTATTCTTACACTGTTAAATGAAATGATAAAATGATCGTGTCTCAGTTATACAATACTGTGTTGAGGCGGTGTTGGCTGTGCACGCAAGAGTTGTCTTACAACAACAACACGTCATCCATTTTGAGACACCTGCTTCACCACTTGTAAAGCTGCAGCAGGAAATATCTTTGGTATGTCTTTTTAGTCCAGTGTTCCGGATTCAGACTTTAATGTCTAACGATTGTGTATTCATTAAACAGTATAAATGGAGAAGGACCATAGCAGAATAAAATGAACACAAACTCTTCTGACCTTTTACTGGAGACATGAGACTAAAACAATGAGTGCTGCTTCACTTGCGCTCTTGAGAGTTTGCCTTGACCTCAGTTAACTACCAGATGTCGCTGTTCTTACTGGGGCGGAGGTTTCAAAATTTCATATCTTTATCGGCACAAATAGAAAGAAAGCCTCAAAGCTTCACGGGGCTTCATTTTCCCATCACTATCAATTAGTCTTGGGGTTTACTTGGTTTAATGGTTGCTGACTTTTAAGGTCTACAGCATTTAACCCAGTTGGTTTGGCATACTTATGTAACCTAGTCTCCTAACACTCATGTTGACTCATTTGTAAGTCGCTTTGGATAAAAGTGTCTGCTAAATAAATGAATACAATGTATATATAAAGTGAGACAGACAAAAAAAACCTAATTAACAATGTGAGGTGAACAAGTGAGACACTTGGGTGTTTCTGTTGCCTTTTATTCGATTTTTTTTCTTCCTCCCTTTGATGATCTCTCCCTTTGTTTGATTATTAAAGACACCATTGTTGAAAAAACTAAGAGATTTAGGATTTTTTAGGTTTTGTTTTTGGTTTGTTTACATTATGGTGGGAAATAAAGCAAGAACAAGCCATTCAGACATTTTGTAAATCTCTAAATTCACAGTTTGGGCTGTGCGGGGTGGGGGCTATCCTGACAGCATGGGGGTCAAGGCAGGAACCAGCTGTGAATGGAGCAATAAAGTACGATCAACAATAAAATATTTTATCCTTCAAACAGACTGTATTTTTATCCAAAAGGTCCAACATTTCCCAGAAGCAATCAGGCAAATTTCAAACAGCTTGAGCATTGGAACGGTGCTAAATAAACACAATTGTGATGGACGGCCGGCAGCTCATCCCAACCGACACATCCAGGCCGCTAGATGCCGTCTCCTGTGCAGCATAGAGATGCCCCGGATTCCAGCAGGGCATCATGGGGGATAGAGTTTGAATTCACAACCCTGCTGGATACCGTGGGTGCCACCGTGTGACACTGCAGGGAGACGCGGGGATTTTTATTTTCCTGGTAGCCCCAAGTACTCCCAAGTCACGAGGACAGAGAAACAGAACGTCCGGGCTGAAGAAAAATATAAGTCTTTATCTGACCCGGAAGTGTTAGGGAATCACATGGACAGAAGGACTGGAGCACTTCTGGGTCAAGGACTATTTAAAGGACTGGTGAAGACCCAGCAAGCTGAGTTGGAGCTGGGTGATAGTGTGACGGAGCTGCTGGGAGGAGAGGAGGATTTATTGTATTTGTAATTATTGATTTATTATTGTTTATTGTGGTAGTAGTGGTGCACTGTGGCACCATATCAAAGAAAAGAAGAAATTAAAATTATTTCTAGTACTTTTACTTGGTGTCCTGGACATTTGTCTGTGGGGTTTGAGGAGCAACAGAGTATCACAAAATATATTATTATTATTATTATTATTATTATTATTATTATTATTATTATTATTATTATTATTATTATTATTCTCTATCTTACAGCCCATCCATACTGAAACACACTTAAGCAAAGGATGGGCAGAATACTTGCACCTTAGACAAAAACAGAACTTAGATGGTTGATTTAGATCCAGATGACATATCGGTTGAAGTATGGAGGTGTTTAGGAGAGATGGCAGTGGAGTTTTTAATCAGATTGTTTAATGGAATCATGGAAAGTGAGAGGATGATGAGGAGTGGAGAAGAAGTGTACTGGTGGGCCGATATTTAAGGGGGATGTGCAGGACTGCAGTAACTACAGAGGGGTAAAAGTGATGAGCCACAGCATGAAGTTATGGGGAAGAGTAGTGGAAGCTCAGTTAAGAAGTGAGGTGATGATTAGTGAGCAGCAGGATGGTGTCATGCCAAGAAAGAGCACCACAGATGAGATGTTTGCTCTGAGGGTGTTGATGGAGAAGTTTAGAGAGAAGAGCAGAAGGAGTTGCATTGCGTCTTTGTGGACCTAAGGAGAAAACATATGACAGGGTGACTGAGAGGACATGTGGTATTGTATGAGGAAGTCGGGAGTGGCAGAGAAGTACGTAAGAGTTGTACAGGACATGAACGAGGGAAGTGTGACCGTGGTGAGGTCTGCGGTGGGAGTGACGGAGGTGGGCTTACATCAGGGATGGGCTCTGAGCCCTTTCTTATTTGCAATGGTAATGGACATGTTGACAGACGAGATTAGACAGGAGTCCCTGTGGACTGTGATGTTTGCTGATGACATTGTGATCTGCAGGATAAGGAGACCCTGGAGAGGTGGAGATATGAGGGGAGAGTAATGAAGGTCAGTAGGAACACCAAGACAGAATACATGTGTGTGAATGAGAGGGAGGTCAGTGGAATGGTGAGGATGCAGGGAGTAGAGTTGGCGAACGTGGAGGAGTTTAAATACTTGAGGATCAACAGTACAGAGTAATGGGGATTGTGGAAGAGACGTGAAAAAGAGAGTGCAGGCAGGGAGGAGTGGATGGAGAAGAGAGTCAGGAGTGAATTGTGACAGACGAGTATCAGCAAGAGTGAAAGGGAAGGTCTACAGGACAGTAGTGAGACCAGCTATGTTATATGGGCTGGTGACGGTGGCACTGACCAGAAAGAAGGAGATGGAGCTGGAAGTGGCAGAATTAAAGATGTTAAGATTTGCATTGAGTGTGATGAAGATGGACAGGATTAGAAATGAGGACAGCTCAAGTTGGACGGTTTGGAGACAAAGTCAGAGAGGAGAGATTGAGTTGGTTTGGACATGTGCAGAGGAGAGATGAGGGGTATACTGAGAGAAGGGTACTAAGGATAGAGCTGTCAGGCAAGAGGAGAAAAGGAAGGCCTAAGAGAAGGTTTATGGATGTGGTGAGAGAGGACTTGAAGATGGTGGGTGTGACAGAGCAAGATGACGAGGACAGGAAGAGATGGAACAAGATGATCTGCTGTGGCAACCCCTGATGGGAGCAGCTGAAAGAAGAAGAAGAAGAGGGAGAAGAAGATGGTTGACATAGCTACTTGAAACAAACAACTGGTAATGTGCAGGAAGGTAGAAAAGAAAAGTGTGACAAATATCAGGTTCAATGAAATGAAAATGTTAACAGGCTGAGCTTCACTCTCCTTTGTGGTTTCTCATTTTCTGATGTCTCTGGTGTCCACTGACTTTGGTTGCTGTTGACTATTCAAGTCCTGTCATGGCTGGTGGACTTGCTCATGTCATGGTCACTCAGGTAAGTCAAGGGAGCAATCAAGACCTCAATCCAGTAGGGTCATCCAGTTTAAAAGCACCAATGCAGCATCACAAGAAGTTCTAGTCAATCACAGGTCACTTTTACACACACATGAGGCTGATTAAGAATAGTCAGATAACGTAACATGCTTAACTTCGAGACAGGGAGAACATGCAAAAATCATCTGAATTTGAATCTAGGTTCCAGTCTCTCATTAATTTTTATTTACTTAAGCATAAAACGATTCCATCTCTCTTCATTAATCGCAGCCAACAGTCTGGCATTCGGTCTACTTGATATTTTGTGGATTGTCGATTGTGCTGCTATGTCCATCCTGTAATATGGTAACGGGAGGCCCGTTGTCCTCAGGAACTCTAGACTGTCTAAACACAATGTCTTTTATCTTGCCCTCTGTGGGGACTATATAACCTACCACCCTTTTCTCCTTTATTCCTTGCACCTGAATGAGGACAGTGACAATTACACTAGGACTCCCAGGTTCTTCTCTTAAGTCCTATTTTTTATCTCCAAATCTCTAATGTTGTATATAAAACACACATTTTTGTTTCTCTGCGTTGCCTTTTTCTTCGTCTTTCCCCATTTCTATGTGGGGTCAACATGCTTGATCAGCACTCTCCATGCAGCTCAGTTCTGCACTTCCTTGTCTTTCAGACACTTTTCCCAAAATCTTCCTTCATTTTATCAAATGTAAGAGATGGCCGGCAGCTCAACCTGAACGGGACGCCCCGATTATGGAAGAACGAGGGCAGCTTTTTTAGGGCACTGCCTCCCCCAAGAAGCTAAATGGCAGCTTCCCTGGAGTACAGCAGTGCCCCAGATTCCAACAGCGCATCCTGGGACTTGGAGTTCGATACCTCAACCAAGTTGGGTGCCGTGGGTGCCGCCAGGGGGTGCTGTGAATTTAGATGAGACAAGGTTTTCACCCAACACGAAAGTACTGGCAGGACACATGACCGGACGCCCAGAAGTACTTCCGGGTTGGCCAATATAAAAGGATTGAACAGACGTCACAGAAGGAGCCAGAGTTGGGAGGAGGGAGACGAAGCTTGTCGGGAGGAGTGAAGGAGAAAAGGAAAAGAAGGAAAGAGTATTGTGTTGTGCTTGGGACCATGTGGAGTTTGTGGGAACGGGGAAGGCGTTGCCCACAACATAAAAAAGAAATTAAAACTCACGTGTGCTTGAACTTGTGTACTACACCTGACTGTGTCAGGACTGGTCTTAACACAATTCACTTTCTCTTCTTCTATTGCACTTCCTCTCCCATCACTCCTCTGCCTACATATTTATGGTCTCTCCTCATCACATGTCCATACCACTTGAACCTACTTTCCTGCACTTTCTTAGATGTCTCTCCCCCTTTTTTGTTGCACCTCTGATTGTCACATTTCCAATTCTGTCCTTTTTGGTGACGGCACATTCTCATTTCTGACACAGCCAACTTCATTTCCTGCTGTGTTCCTTTTGACTGCCCAGGTGTCAGCTTCTTCATCTTACCACTGTCTTAGAAACCTTACCATTAGCCTTCACCTTAATTCTTTGATGATGACAATCTACATTTTTGTTTTCACATGACACTTCATCTACTTCTTAGGCACCTGTTGTGGGGTACAAAATCTGTACATTTTGGTTTAAATTTCCATTATATTTTGTTCAAGACAAGACAACAGATGAATTACATTCAGGACAACTCAAAGCATATCGTCTTCCTAATTGTACCTCACTTTTAAAACAGCTGTTCCAACAAAGAAAGGTGGCTCAATTACTTTATAACCTGAGAAAGGATGGACATGTAATTATTTCACAGCCTGGGAAAGGAAGACATAGTGACACCTCAGAGAACATAAAAAAGTTTAATTGTTTGGGAAAATGGACAGTGAATTAATTCTTCATAGTGAGGGCCAGCCAATCAGAGTATCTAACAATCACATCTTACAAAACCCCCCAGTAGAATTTTAGAATAAATATGCCTCATCTGAGGAGCGATATAGTGAGTAAGTGAGTAAGGAAGGAGGGAGGGAGAAAGAAGAAGGGATGAAGACGTCAGATATGGACAGAGCGACGTCAACGTGAAGCCGTTTCCATCTGATTGTCAGTTCTTCTCAAGAACAACTACGAGTGCGAGATCACAAGCCGCCTGCAACATTCATCCTTGTCATCTCTACTTTTTTCGTAAGCTTTTTCTAAAGACTATATATATCCAGACTTTTCTATCACTTTCTATTATTCTTTGTTCCACTGGTATTATTATTTATGTAATAAATACCATGCTGCTTTTAACTTTCTACACTTTGTCTTAATGTCTAGAGTGATTGAAGTAATAAGTTAGATTTCTTTGAGCACCTGGTGCTGCCGGAGGTTTGCCATACGCTCCGTGCTGCGAGGTTTATTAAGGCTGAGGGTGAGAGCTTCACCCAATAGTAGGGAACAGGACATAAAGTAAGGCATTCTTAGCTGATAAATGGCCTGTAGTCAAGGATGCTCAGCCTTTGTATGCTTAAATGTATTCTTGTAGACCAAAAAGTAATATTTAGGTCTGAGATATCATTAAAACATCATATGTTGTTCATGCCGATCATAAGTAAGTCTCTTAAAGTGCTGAGAGAGTGACAGGCTGTATTATTTCTAAAGCACTTGTGTGGTTTAAAGTGCCAGAGGTTAATCAGTTGTGTGGTTAGGGTTTGTGTGTCTGCGTATATCTATGTATGTGTGTGTTCATCTTAAAGTGCAACTGTAGGCTGTAGGGTAACTAGAGGGAAATACTACGATAATGCAGCACCCAAACTTGATTTCTATCAATCCAACTAACTGTAGGCACCATAAGCATAATAAGGATTATGACATTTTATCTTACGTGTACCATAGTGGCACAGAGGTTTGTACTGCAACCTCTCACCTCCTAACCAGCATACTAACCAATATAACAAACAACAACTTGTTCTATCATCTTACTCTAACTGTGCTTACACTACTCAGACAAGCACACAATGCAGTTGCATTTTCATCACAGCTTCACTGTGATATTCAGAAAATCGGATCCTGGCCTTCAGCCCTTTCTTGTTTTGTAGTTTGTTTCTAGATCAGTGGTTCCCAAACTCGATTCTGGGGACCCACTGTGGCTACAGGTTTTTGTTCCAACCAGAGTCACAATCGGTGATAATAATCGATCACAACTTCTTCTTCTTTCGGCTGCTCCCGTTAGGGGTTGCCACAGCGGATCATCTTCTGTCATCTCTTTCTGTCCTCGTCATCTTGATCTGTTACCTCCACTACCTGCATGTCCTCTCTCACCACATACGTAAACCTTCTCTTAGACCTTTCTCTTTTCAATCCAGCGTGTTTCTTCGTGCCGTTCCCAAGTCCAGTTAAATAGGGAAGGGTTATGTCAGGAAGGGAATCCGGTGTAACATCAAAATGCGGACAACAGGACAGAATAATCTCATTTAATTAACTGGTCTTTTTTACTCTTCTCTTATTCTGCATTCAGAAAAACACAACAGTATGATTTTTACATTTATAAGGCATTTAGAAATATTTCTAATTTTTTTTTCTAAAGATATAAATACAGTGGAACCTCGGGTCACGAACGTCTCGGAACACGTGCAAATCAGGTTACGACCAAAAAGTTCACCAAACTTTTGCATCTGTTCACGACCACACACTCGGGTGATGAACAAGCCGGTTTACCTTGTGGTTCGTACGCCCGATGATTTCCACACGTGTTCAGTCTCTCCCTGTACATTGTTCTCGGTCAGACGTGCGTGCATTCGCTGTGAACTCTTTGTGCTCTATTTCGTGTGCTTTTGCATTCATTTTGCATTTAACCATGGCATCTAAGCAAGTGAAGAGTAGTAGTGTTGGTGAGAAGAAAGGTTCCGAGGAAAATTGAAACTGAATTAAAGAAAGAAATTACTGAAAAGTATGAGCATGGCGTTCGTGTTACTGATCTCGCCGCTGAGTACAAGAAGTCAAAATGTACGTTTTCGACTATTCTAAAGCAGAAAGAGGCCATTAAAGCAGCTGATGTTGCAAAAGGTGTTACAGTGTTAACCAAGCAGAGGCCTCAAGTGCTGGAAGAGGTGGAAAAACTGCTGCTAGTGTGTTGGAACGAGAAACAACTTGCAGGGGATAGCGTAAGTGAGGCGATGTTATGCGAGAAAGGCAGGAAGATTCATGGCGATTGGCTGCAAAACTATCCCTGTAGACAGTGGGGGGCATTGATTTCATTCCACTTCATGCACTTCTCAGGAGACAACCCACCATGGATGAAACCTTCAGTGTGTCCTTCTTTGTCCTCATTTCCTGCTCTCTGCGTCCTCCTTTGGCTTCACAAGAATCTGGTAATGCTCTGTTCTCTGGCCAATCAACCATCATCATCACCCGGAGAATCTGGGAGTATATTTAACAGTGTGAAACACGTTAAAAATGAGAAAAAACAAAAATAACCCAAAAATAAGCGTATCTCCATGTGTGTTGTATTTGTAGGCTGGAAACTTCAAAGACCAAATCGAGGAGCTTCTTGTTTGCTTCATGCTTCATGTCCTGTAGCTACAACAGAACAGCGTCATCTGTAAAACTGAGAGCAGCCTGTGATTCACACAACAAAACCAGCAACAACAACAACAACAACAGATAACGCTGACAATGATCAATACCGAGGATAACCAGAAACTGTGGCATGACAATTATCAGCAAGGTCTGAGGTGAAAACCGATATGTTGACTCTCCTATTTACGTGGTGAGCATCTCAGTGGAAGGGAAGTCTGCTGTAAACACTGCCAGTAACACCGCCTGTTGTCTTTGATAACCTAACTGGATCCGTTCATTTTTAGTCATATAGCTATTGCGCTCTGAGACTTTTCAGGTAGGGAAAAGAGACGTTTCCAAAGTTATTTCCGGTTAAGTAAGACAGAAGTTTCAAGGGAAGGTAGTTATACTCACTAATCATAGCGGTGGACACTCTACTGTGTACATGTGACAATATGGACTAGATAAACTGACACCATAGCTGGTATTTCTAATGGATGTGTTAAGTTTGTCAAAATAAATGAGATAAAGCAAAAGGAAACGATAAAATACTCATTATAACTGTATTAGCTATAGGACTTACCATTCCTTAATTTCCTGGAGTGTGACAAGCCCCCAGAGCAACTCTTTTTACCCCAGTCTAGAAATGCTCCCATGAGTTATGGCCAACGGGACTTCTTTATCTTATATACACCTGTAAAGCCGACTGTAAACATACATACAAGACCGTATACAAGATTGTATCATCCAGTTGACGCTTAGTCACCACAAGGGGGCGTCAGAGAGCCTCAGGCACAGCACTACAGTCCACAATATAAAAATCAAAATACAATAAAGAGTTTTTATTCCACAAAGCACCTTCCAATGAACATCTCTCCAACAATTAGCCACCGTCTTATATATGAAGCAGACTGTAACAATCTCACCGTCTTATATGCACGTTACTGTCTAGCTGACGCTCGGAGTGTCTCTGGTGTGCTCCGTAAAAGCAACCAACAGTTTGATCATGAAAATCCGTTGTATTATTTATTTGTTGTTTAATGTTTGTTTTTGTTAATATCTATATTTTCATCTCGCATTATTCTTATTGTAACAATGTTGTAGTGGTAATAGAATTAAATCCATCCATCCATTATCCAACCCGCTATATCCTAACTAAAGGGTCACGGGGATCTGGTGGGGTGCAAGGCAGGAAACAAATACCGGGCAGGGCGCCAGCCCACCACAGGGCACTTTAGGATCGCCAATGCACCTAACCTGCATGTCTTTGGACTGTGGGAGGAAACCCAGGCAGACACGGGGAGAACATGCAAAGTCCACATAGGAAGGACCCGGGAAGCGAACCCTTAAGGGTCTCCTAACTGTGAGGCAGCATTGCTACCCACTGTGCCACAGTGCCAAGCCTAGACTTAAATCAACCTAATGATAATATTAGTTAAAGTGACTTTTTTTTCCGTCGTCAAAAATTCTGCATTTCAAAACTTACTACATGACAAAGCAAACATTAATATGTCAAGTTGTGTTTTTTTTAATTATATTTTTCTCAAACAATTAAAAAAAAAATGATTTTCCTCCCGGGCAATGCCGGGTATTTCAGCTAGTCTACTATATTACAAAACACTAAGGTCTGTGTGTGTGTTTGTGTGTGTGTGCATTTCCAGTCCCTATGACCATTCTGATTGGTCAGTTTGGCTTTGGTGATGTGATCGAAAGAGGAAGAGCGAGTGTGAGACAGACAAGGAGGCACACTGAGAGTCGCCTTCAAAGCATGAAGTATAAAGTTATAGACAGGAGGCGAGCAGGGTGCCTTGAAATGACGGAGTCTGAGAAGCAGGCACTATGGCCGAGAAGGAATGCTGGGTAAGAGAGGTTCAAAAACACAAGGATACCAAGGAAAGGTGCTGACGGTACATGTGAAGCAAGAGATAGCAAATACTTTTTACATTTGTTCTGTTACCTGTCCTCCACAAGTAAGGAGGCTACTATGATATAAATGGGTAACTCTTTTAGGTCTAATTATTTTATCTTTCAATTGTCCTGGGGCTGAATATTTTTTCCAAAAAACTCTGTTTTCTGCAAAGCACACAAAGCAATCGTGTCACTCATAAATCAACATGAAATCCTTATTTATGACAAATGTCACTCTGTTTTATGTTCCGTGAGCCCCTACAGTCTGTCAATTCCCATACCTGTTGGTCTCACCACTCATAAGATGAGCAGCACTTTCTGGATAAAAAACATCTTGAAGTAGTCGAGTGGCTGGTAGTGTAGTGTCCACTAGCAGGCCGCATCATTTGGTGAAGTCCAGTTGCCAGCTTGTCTCCCACCGATCGGTATTTGTGTAGTCCTTTACATTATATGAAAATACTAGGGGGCTTCGCCCCCTGCTCACTTTGCTCACCAACCCCACCGGCCTGTGCTACACGCCAGCCACTTCACGTCTCTCCTGCTCACATGTATGGATATCACTTAAACCAAAAAACAAATCTTTTAATTCTCACAGATACTCCTCTTCATTGGGAAGTAACACGACTTTTCCCTGATGGCAACACAAATTAGATGATCTACAAGTCTCCAACTAAAAGTTTAAATACAAACAACATATCCAATCTCTTGTCTCTGATGAGTTATTTCATCAAGTTATAATTTCCATTGGGCGGCACGGTGGCGCAGTGGTAGCGCTGCTGCCTCGCAGTTAGGAGACCCATCTGGGTTTGCTTCCCGGGTTCTCCCTGCGTGGAGTTTGCATGTTCTCCCCTTGTCTGCGTGGGTTTCCTCCCACAGTCCAAAGACATGCAGGTTAGGTGGATTGGCGATTCTAAATTGTCCATAGTGTGTGTCCTGTGGTGGGTTGGTGCCCTGCCCAGGATTGGTTCCTGCCCTGTGATGGCTGGGATTGGCTCCAGCAGACCCCTGTGTTCGGTTAGGAAATGGATGGATGGATAATTTCCATTTGTTTGCGCTAATGTGATCTTTACTATCATTTTTGGAGACTTTCTAATTTTAGTACTTCCATTATCTCTAACCTGTGTACCACGCCAACGTTTTTAAACCTCTTTACGACGTTGTACTTTGTCATCTACTCTTTGTCTTTTATTTTTCCGGCCCCCGGCCTGGTTAAATCTCTGGGCACAAAGTCTCGTCTCGTCCCAGGTTTTTTTTTATATAATAGAGAGAAAACCCGTCCCTAACATACCAGGATTATAGTGTTATCTACTAATTAAATGCCCTAGAAGAGTCTTTGCACACATTCTGGACTCTTTCTCATGCCATAACTACGGTCACTGCTGCTGACAACGGTATGTGACTTTCTTGAACACATTTTCGGATTTTGTAAATTGACAATCTGTTGTTTTTTAGTATGCTGTACCACTGCCATGAATTTGAGGCAGACACGCAAGAATGTAATGGTACTATGTGTGCATTAAAAGAAATGTGAGGACCTGCGTTTTGGGAATATTCTCTGTTGTGTACTGTTTGATTAGGCTTACACTACAAAGTAAGTTTTTGCATGTTGCTACAGGAGCAGGGCTCACTTACAACAGAGATAATGAATCTTATGAAGTTAAATGAAGGATACATAAAATGCTTAAACAGATGTGTCATTTTAGCTAAATGCTGCAGATATTTTGGGCAAAGCTTTGGTCTTCAGAATCCAGAGGTGCTACATTTATCACAAACAATCTGATTCACAATAAGCATTCTTTGCGAGATCTGAAGGGAAATTTAGAAGCCACCCGGTCCAAGAAATTATTACTGTATCACCACAGAGTATATGATAACATTTACTCGGGGGCTGAGATAAACTCTTTATTCTAAGTAGCCTGTTTCTTGTGAATTATAGCTTTCAGTTTGCTTATCTATAACGCTATCACTTAAAATTGTTAAAGTACTTTAAATATGAATGTCAACGGGGCTCATATTGCAAACAGGAGTTTTTAGATGTAATCAGTGGCTGTTTTTAGCACCGCATGCTGAAGCACCAACAAGGGAGCAGGCCTGTCTAGATTTAGTATTCTGCAATTGAAGGGACTGAAACATTACGATCGAGTGACCGCAACATAATAGATTGGACGTGGGGCTCGATGGTGAGCGCCTGGTGGCCGGGCCTGCACCCATGGGGCTCGACTGGGCACAGCCCGAAGAGGCAACGTGGATTCCCCTTCCCATAGGCTCACCACCTATGGGAGGGCACAAGGAGGTCGGGTGCAGTGTGACTTGGGTGCTGGCCAAAGGCGGGGACCTTGGCGGTCCGATCCTTGGCTACAGAAGCTGGCAAAGTGAACATTCTAAAACCAAATACCAGTTGCATTTATTTTAGTAGTTCAAAATTGTATGCAGATGCAGGAAAGTCTCAATAAGATAAACTTGTGATAGGAACTTCAGTTTAGAGACAGTTGAGGAGATGGGAAGCAGGTTTAAAAATGCTTTACATATAACACAGGAAAAGAATGTGGCAAAATTAGAAAACAGACAGGCGGAAAAATAAGGAACTAAAAAGGAAAAACAGCGACATTAGACTAGTAAATCTGGTGTAAACTTTTGGGCATATGAGAGCATGAGGGCAAAGGTTAAAAGTGACAATAGGAAGGCTAAAAGGCAGCTGGAGAGAAGTGTTGTCCTCAAATGAGTGTCTCCTTAGAATTCCAAGAACAAAACTTAAAAGAAGTGGTGAGGCGGGCAGGCGGCCTTCTGCTATGCACCTCAAATCTGGAATAGCCTGTCAATAGGAATTCACCAGGCTGATATGGCGGAGCACTTTAAAAAACTGCTGAAAACACATTACTGTAACTTGGCCTTCTCATAACTTCAGTTTAACTTAATCCTGATACTCTGTATGTTCAATTCATCATAATAACTATTCATGGTGGCTCTAAAATCTGTACTGACCCCAACTCTCTCTTCTGCGCCACCACCTACTCAAAGCTTCATGATGCACCAACATTGATGGACTAAAAGGCAGAAGTCTACGTGACCATCATCATCGAGTCCTTCCGTGAGAACACTAAATCCAAAGAGGACTGTTTCATTGATGTGAGGTAGAATGTCCAGAGGGGACTGGGTGGTCTCATGGTCTGAATCCCCACAGATTTTATTTTTTTTCTCCAGCCGTCTGGAGTTTTTTTTTGTTTTTTCTGTCCATCCTGGCCATTGGACCTTACTCTTATTTGATGTTAATTAATGTTGACTTATTTTATTTTCTTACTGTGTCTTTTATTTTTCTATTCTTCATTATGTAAAGCACTTTGTATGAAAATGTGCTATAGAAATAAATGTTGTTGTTGTTGTGGGAAACACAAAAGAAAGTCCAACAAGAATCTTTCAATATTTTAACAGTGAAAGAACAGTTAATTAGTAGGCAAAAAGTATTAGGAACAGTGACTGTGAGCGAGAATTTGACAACAGTGAAACAGCAAATGCTCTGGACTTGCACTTTACTGGTTTATACTGTGACAGATGACCGGGGAAGATCCCTGACCAGGACGTCCCAAAGACAGAATATTGGGAACAACACATGAGAGGACGATTTCCCCTTGGGATTAATAAAGTATCTATCTATCTATCTATCTATCTATCTATCTATCTATCTATCTATCTATCTATCTATCTATCTATCTATCTATCTATCTATCTATCTATCTTTCATATAGTGCCTTTCATATCTATCTATCTATCTATCTATCTATCTATCTATCTATCTATCTATCTATCTATCTATCTATCTATCTATCTATCTGTCTATCTATCTTTCATATAGTGCCTTTCATATCTATCTATCTATCTATCTATCTATTATATAGTGCCTTTCATATCTATCTATCTATCTATCTATCTATCTATCTATCTATCTATCTATCTATCTATCTATCTAACCCCCTGGAATACATTGGGACCACTGGCTTGGAGTTCAGAAGCTCAGCCCTGCTGGGGCCCGTGGCCACCACCAGGGGGTGCCTGGTCACTTGAGGAGTCCTGGACGGCAGCACTCCCACCACACTCGGAAGTGCTGCCAGAAAGTAACTGGGGAGCACCTGGAAAACCTCTGGTTGCGATATAAAATATTAGGCCGCCTCACTCCATTCTGGGAGGACTAAGCTTGCGGGAAAGGAGTGGTGGTAGAAGAAAGGAAAGACAGAAGAAGAGAAAGAGAGAAAAGGAAAAGAAGAAGGGACTGAGCAATACTTGTGGGTGATCTGTGCACTGCGTCATGCTGAAAGAAAAATGAGAATTACAAGCGTGTGTTTTTGGGACTGGCGTCTCAGTGTCTGTGTGTAGTCGGGTTAAACAACCACAATACATGTGAAGAAGTCGATAAGCTCCCAAAATTAACAGGGACTACTAAGGAGGAACTTCGTGACTTGAAAATTGTAGAGGCAGAATTGTTACATGGATTACATTCACTTATTTGGCTGACAGCCTTTGTCCAAGGCGACTTACAACATTTAAGATACAGTTGGTTACATTTCTTTATGTTTTCCAATTGGAGCACACAAGGCAGGTCATATGACTTGCTCAGGGTCACACAGTGTTAGTAGCAGGATTTGAACCCACAACCTCAGGGTTTGAAGTCCAAAGCCTTAACCATTGCACCACACTGCCTGCAATTAGGTTTAAATTAAAGAGGCTCCAATCTCCCACATCATCAGGTGCAGAGAACATTTATCCTTGAATGCTTATGAAAGGTAAGTGAGTACATACTGTATATAAACCCTTGGAACTTATTTTTCAAAAAATCTCTGTACACAGGGGAGTTACCTGAAGACCAGAGGATAGCAAATATATACTCAGCAAAAAAAGAAACTTCCTCTGACTTTCAACTGTTTTTACTTTCAGTAAACTTAATGTGTAAATATTTGTATGAACACTAAAAGAGTCAACACCATAAGACATAAACTAAAAATGTTTCACAATGTGTCCCTGAATGAAGGGAGGCTCAAAATCCAAAGTACCAGTCAGTATGTGGTGTGGCCACCAGCTGCTTGAAGTACTGCAGTGCATCTCCTCCTCATGGACTGGACCAGATTTGTCAGTTCTTGCTGTGAGATGTTACCCCACTCTTCCACCAAGGCACCTGCAAGTTCCTGGACATTTCTGGGAGGAATGGCCCTAGCCCACACCCTGCGATCCAACAGGTCCCAGACGTGCTCAATTCCTTCGACGATAAACACAAATCCGTCCATCACCACTGGTGAGACAAAACCGTGACTCATCAGTGAAGAGCTCTTTGTGCCACTCCTGTCTGGTCCAGCGAAGGTGGGTTTGTGCCCATAGGCGGCGTTGTTGCTGGTGATGTCTGGTAAGGACCTGCCTTACAACAGGCCTACAAGCCCTCAGTCCAGCCTCTCTCAGCCTATTGCGGACAGTCTGAGCACTGATGGAGGGATTGTGTGTTCCTGGTGTGACTCGGGCAGTTGTTGTGGCCATCCTGTACCTGTCATGCAGGTGTGATATTCGGATGTACCGATCCTGTGCAGGTGTTGTTACACGTGGTCTTCCACTGCGAGGATGATCAGCTGTCCTTCCTGTCTCCCTGTAGCGCTGTCTTAGGCGTCTCACAGTGCGGACATGGCAATTTATTCAGCAGTCCTCATGCCTCCCTGCAGCAGGCCTAATGCACGTTCACGCAGATGAGCAGGGACCCTGGGCATCTTTCACAGTCGGTAGACAAGTCTCTTTAGTGTCCCGTGTTTTTAGAACTGTGACCTTAAATGCCTACTTTCTGTAAGCTGTCTTAACGACCATTTCACAGGTGCATGTTAATTAATTGATTATGGTGAATTGAACATGCATGGAAAACATTGTTTAAACCCTTTACAATGAAGATCTGGAAAGTTATTTGGATTTTTAAAACATTATTGTTGAAATACACAGTCCTGAAAAAGGGACGTTTCTTTTTTTGCTGAGTATAGATATAAATCAGGCTGATCCAAGTAACTATAGGCCTGTAAGCTTAACGTGCATCACAGGCAAATTAATGGAACCAATAACTAAGGAAAATATGGAGCAGCACATGTCTAGAACGGCAGTGTTAGCAAATACTCAACATGGGCTCAGACGAGGAGGGTCATGTTTCACTAATGTGCTGGAATCCTATGAGGAAGCAACTGAAGGATACAATCAGAGAAAGGCATATAATATTATTTATCTTGATTTTCAGAAGGCTTTGGATAAGGTACCACATGAGAGGTTAGTGATCAAACTGTAGGCGGGTACAAATTGACTCAAACACAGGAAGCAACGGGTTATGGTGAGGGGAACATTTTCAGAATTAGCTGATGTTAAAAGCGGTTTCCCTCAGGGATCACTGCTGGGGCCTCTGCTCTTTTGAATATTATACATATATATATATATATATATAATATATATATACATACACAGTGGTACCTTGAGATACGAGTGTCCCAACGTATGAGTTTTTTGAGATACGAGCCATCACTAGGTTGATTTTTTGCCTTGAGTTACGAGCCAAAATTCGAAATACGAGCCATCAAAGAGCTTGTCACCGCAAATTCCGAGGAACTGACGATGGAGGACTTGACGGAACTACAGACGCAGCCACATATGGAGTTTCTGCAGGAGATCGGTATCGCAGAGAAGTCAGAGGTCGAGGAGGTTATCTCTTCAAGTGAGATAAAGGAAGCGTTTGCAATGTGGGAAAAAGTTTCGAACTTTAAAGAAAAGAAAGTTAAGCAAAAGTGAAGTGAAAGAAAAAAACAATCAGCTCTGCCAACATCTGTTTATTTCTTTACAGTCTCTTTTATGTATTATGTTTTATTTTGTTTGTATAAAATATTTGTTCATTATAAATACATTTTTCTTATGTTGAAAACATTTAACAAAAAATTGGGGTGGTTTTTTGGGGCTGGCACGAATTAATCTCATTTCAATTAACTTCAATGGGGAAAACTGATTTGAGATACGAGCATTTCGACTCACAAGCTCGGTCTGAAGCTCGGAATTAATTAAATTTGTATCTCTGACATCCGAGGTTACAGTCAGACTGTGATTCAGACTACGAATGCCATGAATATATATATATATATGTATCTATACTAATAAAAGGCAAAGCCCTCACTCACTCACTCACTCACTCACTCACTCATCACTAATTCTCCAACTTCCCGTGTAGGTAGAAGGCTGAAATTTGGCAGCTCATTCCATACAGCTTACTTACAAAAGTTGGGCAGGTTTCATTTCGAAATTCTACGCGTAATGGTCATAACTGGAAGCTATTTTTCTCCATTTACTGTAATGGAGTTGAGCTTGATGGCCGTGGGGGGCGGAGTTTCGTGTGACATCATCACGCCTCCCACATAATCACGTGAACTGACTGTCAACGCAGTGCATAGAAAACAAGGAAGAGCTCCAAAAAGCTCTGAAGAAAACATGCATTATATAATTGAGAAGGCAGCGAAACAATAAGAAGCGAGCGAGTGACACATACAACCATATTCATGACTGCAGCTACTTCAGAAACAAAGCAAGGTGTAAACCTAAACTTTAATTTAAGTTCATAGACAGGCTGCCGCTGGTGTTTGTCATGCCCACTGGTAATGTGGGATACAAGTTTAATGAGAGGACGCAGGATATAAACGAGAGTTTTGATCACTTTGTAACTAAGTTCACATTGATGGTGAAGGGGTGTGCTTATGCAAATTCCGAGAGACTGTGTTTGTGGGGGATTGACAGTTAAGGCGGTGGGGAGTCACGTCATCATCTCTCCTCCCATTCACCTCATTTCGCTCTGAGCTGAGCTCCGCGGCTAACGTCGTCTTCGAAGCAACTTCGTCAGACTGCCACCAAATACTCACAGAAAAATCCACAAGTTAATCCACACGCTGTCTCTAGAGTTTCTCCACACTGAATCCTCCAAGCACTACTTACAAAAGGTCACATTGACAATCGTGTTACGTTATTTTTAAAATGTTTCCTTTTCTTAGCACAAGCACAGCTGAGAAGCTTCGATGCATGTGCTCCATAACGCGTTAAAAAATCACGCATTTAATCACACTTTCAATACAAGCAAAGGGGAACTTCTGTCAATGCATGATTTCCTGGTACACCGATTACATTGATCAGCGCTTCCCGATTCATTTTACCCTCGCACCACCTTAGTTTGAGAAGAAGTATGAAAAAATATGAGGTTAACGCAGAAAAACAGATCACCAATTCAAGCTTCATGAATAATCGATTCGCCATCAATAATTGTTTTGGTAAAGCCATACTCAGTGTAATCCTCCTTCCATTTTATAATTTTTCCGCCACTAGCCATGATTAAATGAACGGTAAAAAAGTAAGAGTGAAGTGAGGGTGACTTATTCAGGCAGGCAGGCGACAGCTCAATAGCTCGAATTTGGATATAAGTAGGTTCTATTTAGTCACCTTTGTTAGGAATGGAAGTTGAATTTAGTCTTCAGATTTCTATGGTAAAGAAAAAGTTATGCAATGATGACTACATTTAACTATATAAAGTCAAAACTTGAATATATAAAGTGAGCGCTGGAATATCCATTCATTTCCCAACCTGTTGAATCCGACCACAGGGTCACGGGGGTCTGCTGGAGCCAATCCCAGCCAACACTGGGCGCAAGGCAGGAACCAATCCTGGGCAGGGCACATGCGTCATTTTCAAAACATTAACCGAACAGTGTTTTTAATTTATTTTTCTGAATACGTTTTTGTTCACTTAGTTCAGTTCAGAGTCGTTTCAATCAATAGATTTTGACTTTAACTTTATATATTCAACTTTTCACTTTATATATTCCAGCGATGACTTTATATATTCAAGTTTTGACTTTATATATTCAGAAAAAAGTTTTGACTTTATGTATACCGACGCTGACTTTATATATTCACAAAATCAATGTATTTGCCTGTTTGGCACCCCATAGTATATGTGTGTGTGTGTATAGGTACACATGTATATATATATATATATATATATGGTGGACGCTGGCCCGGACACACACAGACGGACATCATATTTCACCCAACACACGTTTATTTACAAATATTTACAATGCACAAACCCCAGTGCCTCCAACACCGATCCCCCAATGTCCAGGCCACACAGTCTTACTGCCTTTCTCCTGGCCGCCCTCTTCCACCCGACTTCTGCCAATGACTGGAGGGAGGCGGCCCCTCAAATAGGAACCTGGATGGGCTCCAGCTGCTTCCCGGCATTCCTCTGTAGCCATGCCCCAGTGTGGCGGAAGTGCCGGCTGCGCACCCGGAAGCCGTCTGGGTGTCCCCTGTCAGCTTCCCCCCAGCACTTCCTAGTGTGGCAGAAGTGCTGGGCTCCCGGGATATTCAGGCATTGGGGCGCCGCCTGGCCATGGCCACGGGTCCCTACAGGGCTGGGCTTCCAAGCCCTTTACCCGAGGCCCCCCAGCGCGGGTATTTTGATATATATATATATATATATATATCACACATACACAGCAGTCAGGCAAGGTTGGGGCACCAGGTTAGTGGCCAAGTAATACTGTGCCCTGCGTTTATAATTTTCCTTGTATCACCCATCAACGGCCGGTGCTTATAGCATGTCTGCGATCTTTTCGGATTCACTTTTACGGCGAACTTCTACAGCGCTGGGAGCCTGCGGTTCCTTCGGGATGCTCCTCCAAGTAATTGGGTGGAGTCCCAAAAGAGTTTAGAAACTCCCTCACACCAGCCATGATTCTTTTCAAAGGTAAAGTGCAGGTTAATGTGTTTTATGTAATTTGACTTTATTTGTTGTCCGGTCGGTGCGGCAATGCACTGTATCAGTGTGTGCTCCTAACCTCATCATCATTTTGTGTTAATCATTTTAATATGAATTGTTTTGGGTTGTGGAACAAATCATCTGAGTCTCTATTATTTCTTATGGGGAAATTCGCTTTGATATACGAGTGCTTTGGATTACAAACACGTTTCCGGAAAAAATTATGCTCGCAATCCAAGGTTCCAGTGTATATAAACAAAATGGATAAAAGAGTATAATCAGTAAGCTGGTGAAGTCTGCAGATGATAGCAAACTACAAAGTAGGTGGAAGGGTAGATATCAGAGAATCAGCTAAACTGTTACAAAGGGACATGGGTAGTATTCAGGCTAAGGCACATGAAATGTAAGTAAATGTAATATATTACACATAGGAAATAAAAATGCAAAGTTTCAATATATGATGGGAGGTCCGTAGCTTAAAAGTCCACCTTATGTGAAGGATCTGGGAGTCACTGTGGACTCGTCACTATCTACTGTAGAAAGCTAATAGGATATTAGGTTATATATCATGAGGTGCAGAGTACAAGACAAGGGAAGTCATGCCTACGCTTTATAAAGCCATAGTGAGACCTCACCTGGAGTACCGAGTGTAGTTTTGGTCCCCAAATTACAAAAAAGACACAGCAGAAAGTCAAGAGAAGAGCAATTAGGCTGATTTCAGGTCTAACAACTAAGAACTATGAGGAGAGAATGCAGAAGTTGAACCTTTTTAGTTTGAGCAAAAGGAGATTAAGAGGTGCCATGACTGAAGTTCTTAAAATTATATGAAACTAGCCATCCCCCGTGGCTCTGCCCGTGTAGTAGAGAAACAGGACAGTGAGGAGGACACGGCTCCCAACTCCTGATGTCACGCTTCCCCCTCCCCTCAGCCCTCTCTCGGATTAGCGCAAATATATCGCACCAGCAAGCGAACTGTGAATCTTAGCGTGACGAGAAAAGTTGCAAAATCAAGCAGAATGTTCAATCAAATTCTAAAAAAAAAACAAACCCGATCTAAATATGTTAAGTAGTTCTCTCATTCGCTAGCTAAGCGGAGGTAAGGAACCCAACAACACCCCGCTGAGGCTGGCGCATGAGTGAGGAGGGAATCGGCCCGCTGCGTCTCTCTCAGAATAAATTGGTACCGCAAGCGAACTCTGATACTTAGCCCAATGAGAGAAGTCGTAAAATCAACCGGAATGTTCAAGTCAGGGCGGCACAGTGGCGCAGTGGGTAAGCGCTGCTGCCTTGCAGTAAGGAGACATGGGTTCACTTCCCTGCGTGGAGTTTGCATGTTCTCCCCGTGTCTGCGTGGGTTTCCTCCCACAGTCCAAAGACATGCAGGTTAGGTGCATTGGCGATTCTAAATTGTCCTTAGTCCTTAGTAATTGTCCTGGCTGGCACCCTGCCTGGGGTTTGTTTCCTGCCTTGAGCCCTGTGTTGGCTGGGATTGGCTCCAGCAGACCCCCATAACCCTGTAGTTAGGATACAGCGGGTTGGATAATGAATGGATGTTCAAGCAAATTATTAGTTCTCTCATGAAAAGCAGACAGACATACAGACAGACAAATGTTGGATTTTATGTATATGAAGATGAGTTAGTACAGCAGATAACAGCTGTTATTTTAAAATACTAGAGGGCTTCACTCACCAACCCAAACCCATGGCTTCGCGTAAGTGGATTTCACTTTCACCAAACAACAAACCTTTTAATTCTCGCAGCTAGGCCTCTTCATTGGGAAGAAACACTACTTTACTGATGGCAACACGAATTAGACGATCTACAAGTCTCAGACTTAAACTTTAAATCCGAACAATATCTACATACTTCTGTCATGTCACTTATGTCCATATATTCGATCTCTTTTATATACAGTAGAACATACAGGAGTATTTCACTTACAAAGAAAATCATAGAAAAAGAAGGGTCACTTAGAGCCATGGCATTTTATTGGGCTAAGAGGACAGGCAAGGCAGCTACCAAACACTGCTGCTGTCCTTCTGTCCGTCTCAAAGGTTTTGTCTTGACTTTTGTAACGCATTCATTTCATTATGTCTTGCTATGCTCTGTGCATTTTTGGCCACTCTTGTTGCTATGATACTGTGCATCTCTCATGGGTGTGGCTATCCTGACATGGGGGTGTGGTTACATGTGTCTTTGACATCATGGTGGCCATCTCTATAATGCTGAGAAACATGAACTCTGCTGACAAATAAAGGAAGGACGCCGGTTGCTGACTTTTCTTACTGCTCCTTTCCCAACCTTTTTGATTTCCCTGCTAAATGACTGACAATTAGCATGTGGCTGCTTTCTTGAAAACATCAGTCAATTGTTGAGCATAGACGTAGAATTACTAGACGCTGCATAGCCAGCAGCATCGTACGTCAACGTCGCCACCATATTGCGAGTGGCACTGCTGTGGAGTGAAGTAATGGATAAAGATGCCTCACGCATGTGCTGCTTGGGATTGTGCAAACCGCTGTACGCTCCAAACCAGATCCCGGGGGATTACATTTCATAAGTAAGGCTGAACAATTGTTTTGGTTATATTTGGCCATTAGAAAATCCCGTTTTATAATCTTAACTTTAGCTTGAGCAGGCTAAGCTAGCAAAGCAATGCATTTATGTGCTCAAGTGAGCCTTCAAACAACGTTTTGGCTAAACGTATTTAGTCACAAACTATGTAGATTGTTGTTAGCTGTTAACATTTCTCAAACTCTGAAGGTTTTCCAAAGAAATCCACCTCAGGAAGCAGTGGGAGGTCAGGTAGCCCTTAGACGGGATCTGGAGAAAGCTGTCCTGTGACGTGTGCCGTGCTAGTTTGGTGACAGACGCTGTACTCGCGTCATATGATCAAAGCTACCACTCGCTCACATTAACAAACAACGGAGGTCTGATGATTCCTTCTGAGGGTCCAGTCAAGGTGGTCAAAGTAGCTGAGCGTGTTGTCTGACAGTCGACATTAAGGCAAGCTGTCAACGTATCTTTGATCAGTCAGTTTGTTCAGGCTGAGATTGGTTCAGATGGAGGAGCACATGGAGGAAACACAGTTTGAAATTGACAGCCATCATTTGATGCTCCTGTCTTTAGTTGTGTCTGTCTTCCACAAACTAAGGCTGCGCCATATTGACAGACTGAATCCTCTCAAATTACAGAGCGGCAACACATGGAAAAAGCTATGGAAGACAGTTCTGTTTCAAGGATTTGAGATCCTATCCTGTATATATTTAATTAACTACACTGTGTGTGTGTGTGTGTGTGAGAGAGAGGAATGAGTGAAATGTTTTCAGAAATTATTAAGCCAATTTGTATACAATAAAATTATTTCTTTTTGTCATTGAGTGTATCGTTTCACTGTTAAAAGAAAGACCAGGCTGCCAGTTGCAGTCTTACTATTTTGACTTTCAGACATTGGTCAAGTTTTCGTCTCAATAATTAATAATAATATTACATTTTATTTAATAGGCACCTTTCTTAGCACTCAAGGTCACCTTACAATAAAATTAAGCAACATTAGTAAAATTAAAACGAGAGAATGATAAATCAAAAAGCAATAATTAGCAGACAAACAAAGATAACTGGCAGTAAAAATTGCAAAATTCACAACTGGTATGCCAGCTTGAAAAGATACGTTTTAAAATGTGTAATTGAATCGAGCTGACGGATATGAGAGGGATGAGAATTCCTGAGTTGAGGAGCATCAGGAGAGACGATCGAGTTCTCATAGCACTGAGTCTGACGTGTGGCACAGAAAGTCGAGGATCTGAGTGAGGAGACGAGTGCCAGTCTGGAGGAGATCAGCGACGTGTGGAGAGCTTTGAATGTTCAGAGGGGGATTGTGTGTCGTATTCAGTAGTGAACAGGGAGCCAGTGACGTGGAGAGAGAATCGGTGTGAGATGTTCAGTGGATTTACAACAGCAGGTTATCATCCTGGCAGCAGAATTTGAAGAAGTTGTAAGCGATGGGTACGTTTTTGTGGGATGCCAGCTAGAATAGCATTACAGTAATCTATACGTCAGGTGGCATTAACCGATACTTCAGTACTGTGTTGGGTAAGAACAGGACGATGGAAGAAGGCAGTCCGAGAAATGTTACTTATATGGGAGGAACTATTTAATAATAATAATTATTATTATTTAATAATTGCCATTATTAGTGTATAAATTGATATAAATATCAATCGATTCGTCAAAATCTGTTGTATGTAAACGATACTGTTTTAAACGTTATTGTTTTTTTCATGAGAAAACCCGCCTTCCACGTCTACCTGTATTAGTTTAAATGGCACTTTTGCCACTCGCAATATGGCGGACACGCTGACATATCATGTCGACTGGGCAACACGGTGAATGCGGTGTCTACCTACATATGTCTATGGGTGTTTTCTCTGAACCGAGCCACCTATTAGATACAGCTGAACACCTATGCCCAGAGGGGACTGGGTGGTCTAATGGTCTGAATCCCTACAGATTTTATTTTTTTCTCCAGCTGTCTGGAGTTTTTTTTTCTGTCCACCCTGGCCATCGGACCTTACTCTTATTCGATGTTAATTAATGTTGACTTATTTTTCTATTCTTCATTATGTTTTCCAGGACAATGTGTCCCTTGCAAAGTACAGACTACTGCTATAGAGGTGTATGGACACTGCGCCAACGTCCATTAAATTGTGACATTTTATGGAGCATCTCCTGAAACTGATTTTCCCAGTTAAAAAGCCAACTCTTTTCTTCCTGACCCAATAAAGGTACCATGAATGAAGCCAGCTGGCAGCTACTGCCACCTTCAGTCTGTCACAAACAGAAGAAGTGCCGGCGCTAATAATGTAACGCTTGCTTTCAAGAGGACAGCGCAGACAATGAGTCCTGTTCAAACCGTCTGTGGCTCCTCAGTCTGTCTTTGTTGTCCGCACCACACTTGAATGGCTTATTAAAGGCACAGCACAAAGCTGTAACACAGAGCAGCTTGGACGGGCGCAGATACCGGAGATTACGAAGCATGGGGCTTTGCTCAGGCAAGTCCAGCATAAGCCTCTCTTCCAGGGCAGAGGTGTTGAAAGTGGAAGAGGCAAACAGAACCCTGGGAAACAGCCAAGCCGAATCTCCCATTTGGGATGAGAGCTCCTCAGTGACAGAATGCATTACGTCAAAGCGAGAAGCTGTGGTGGTGCAGACTGGCACCAACCCACCCAGCAAAGGTTACCTGGAGTTGAGGAGCAAAACTGAGGGGCAGCTGCAAAAGGAACGAGAAGCCGAGGAAGAAAAAGAGTCAGAGGCCGATGAGCTGGAGGAGCTTCTGAAGTTCTCTGACAGTGAGGACAGCCTAAGGAGTCAGTTTTTGGACTAATGGGGACAAGAGAATATTAAAATCAAAAAAGGATAAAAAAAAAAAAACAAAACAAAAGAAGAGATCTGAACCTAAGATTACCTTGTGAATGAAGAAAACACGTGCCGCAAGTCTAACAGAGAAACACATAATAAGGAGCAGATAATAAATTGAACTAAGAAGCAGGTATTTGCCTTTTAGATTCACTCTTTTAATACACAAGCATTTTATAACTTGAATATATTCTCCCTTTCTCATACATATTGATTTTTACCAGCTCTTAGTATACTTCTGCTCTCTTCTGTATACACTAATCACTCTGTGGAGCTCCACAGCGGCTCAGGACTTTCATTATAGACAATCGCCTTATCCACATGGACTCCGCTGTTACAACTGAGGTCTTGTTTATCTGCGTCTGCACTCATTCGAAGGACTTAGAATTAACCCGACGTCAGAAAGCCAACAAAGCCTTGCATCTCCATTTGTGACCGACTGTTCTCCATTCCTGTTTCTCCTTCTTGGTGTTTTTCTCTTATGCTTTGCCTAAACTGCAGTCCATTTCGTTCAAACAGCAGCAGGTGATTGTGAGACATTGAACTGGCGGCTCCTCCGAAGGACTCTTTACTGGCCACCGTAACTCTTAACAGTAACAACGACTGTCCTTCTTTTCCACTTCCTTCCTCATTTATGTCAACTCAAAACAGTTTGTAGATATCTTGAAAGTTTAGATATTCGCCTGTTATTTAATAAAATGATTGTAAAAATCCTAAAATGTATGGTTACTAGTCTTCTTGTTAATGCCCCAGATAGCAGACTCTTCTGGGCCAAATGCGGTTGACTTTAGACACTTAAGGTTCAGTTATGACGACGGCAAACGTATCGTGGCCCGGGTGTAATCAGCCACAATCAGCTTTTCATGGTACTAGGGGGCTTCGCTCGCCGGATATACCATTTGAAGAGATTGTTATTTTCATGGGAATTGTTACATATGCATTATTTTCACTTTGACTTTAAAACTTTAGTAAAAACAATATTTAGAATTAACTTCTCTTCGAGATCGCTTTGAATTTTGATTCCGTGTTTGGACTTACATCGTGACAACGCAACATATAACTGCCTGTGAGTGAATATCGTTTCTTTCTCTCTAATAAATCAAAACGACTTTTTCTCTTTTTTTTTTAAAATGTAGAATGATTCTTTATTTGCACATAGATATGCACAAATGTCTCAGTCCACTGAGTGAGCAATCAATAATACAATTCATTCCCTTTTATACTTTTCTATTACCATTACCTTATCTAATACATCACGTCATCTGACTTTAATATGCAGAATTCTTTTTTGTTTTATTATTAATTTTATTACAATCCATACAAAGCAATCAAGATTTTACAAAAAGAAAAACTGAGTTAAGAACAGATCGATCCCCACCCCTGAGAGAGAGAGCGAGCCAAATAACGTTAAATTTAAGGCTTGTAAACATACCTAATTTAAAAAATTCTCTGTGCTTTATAAACTTATTTTAAAATATTACTGATTAGATCCTGCCATGTTTTGAAAAAAAGTCTGTACAGATCCTCTAACTGAGTATTTGATTTTTTCCAATTTCAAATAGTATAAAACATCGGTTTCCCACTGACTTAAAAGACGACTTTTTCGAATGTTTGTATCCACGCTCTTTCTTCTTCACTTAGTCGTTGACGTCTCACTTTGAACGTAGAAAACTATTGTCCTGACAAAATTGATAAGAGCTTAGAGCGCAGGGACTGTGTCTGCCAAAAGCACTCACACGACTGAGGTTAGATGACCGTGGTCTTGTCTGGAAATGGTTGTAAGTCGGGCGCGACTTGAAAGAATCTCATGTTAAAAGTCTCCGTCTCACGGGACGTCATACCGCGCCCACGTTTTCGGAATCTTTTAATTCTCGCTGGCAGCACGAATTAGAAGATCTACAAGTCTCCGACTTAAAGTTTAAATCTGAACAATATGTTCGATCTCTTTTCAGGATTTCACAGAGTAATAAATTCCATTTGTTTGCGCTAATGCGATCCTTACTTTCAGATTTTCACACTTCCATTATCTTTAACATGCACTGCGTGCGTATCACGCCTTTGCTGTTGAAGAAGAATTTTATAATAAACTAGAGGGCTCTGTCGCCTGTTGGCTTCGCTCGCCAAGCCCCGTGTGGATCCTATGACTGCGGTTCTCAACCTGTGACTTGTAGCATAATTTTGTACGACTATTAGCTTTGTTTTAGTGTTTTCTTTTTGTAACATAGCAACACCCGCATGTCTGGTCATTTTTCACATTTTGTTATATTTCTTGTTAATTTTGCCCCAGTCCCTTTCCTCACCTCTGCACTTGTGGCCTACTGGTGTAACCTAAAGCGTCTTATACTGTATATTTCTTTTATTTGCCTCAGTTCTGTGTTGACCCATTTACTTGTCCTACTCAGAGGCCTTCTTGGAATTTTTTAAAACGCAGCTTTCAAGACAAAGCCATTTTTTTACTTTTATGTAAGCCCTGCATCACGCCAGTTTTAAAATGTCTTTTCAATTGAATGAGTTCCAATGTTTTGCTTTCCTCCAACAACCCAAAAGATCTACAGGAATTGGCATGAAATAATCAGGTGTGCGTGCGTGGATTAGCACACTGGCCAAGGTTCACCGCTGTGGTTAGAGTTAGGCACTCTGACTCCGATCTGGATAAGGAGATTAGGAAATGAAAGGAATGGAAGGATGGATTACATTAAATGGGTCTGACAGATAAGGTGACAGAGGCCTTATCTGATGTAGTGAATGGCAACACACTGTAAAGGAGCCCACATGGGTGCATCTGTGGAGACTGAACCCATTTTTCATAGAAATGCACACTGAGACATATTGCACTTTAGCTCACCTGTGCCATACGAGGTGTGGCAGAAAAGTAATGAGCCTGATTTTTTATTTACCAAAGTTTTTCTTTTTTTCAAACATCAATGTTATCCCCTTCAAAGTAGTTCCCTTGGGCAGCTACACACCGATGGAGACGTTGTTCCCACTGTTGGTAGCAGCGCTGGAAGTCTTCAACCGGTATGGTCTTCAGCATGTCCGTTACACTCTTTTGGATGTTTTCTAAAGTCCCGAAATGACGTCCTTTGAGGACATTTTTCAGTTTAGGAAAAAGGAAAAAGTCCCACGGACTGAGGTCAGGTGAATAAGGGGGCTGGGGAACCACAGGAATGCCTTTTGAGGTCAGAAATTCTGTTATGGAGAGGGCAGTGTGACGTGGGGCGTTGTCATGATGGAGCATCCATTTGTCTGCAATGTCTGGTCTCACGCGAATGACCCTTTTTCTGAGCCTTTCAAGGAGGTCTTTATAAAAAACTTGGTTGACAGTTTGTCCTGGAGGAACAAATTCTTTGTGGACGATTCCCCTTTTGTCAAAAAAACAAATCAGCATTGATTTGACCTTCGATTTGCTCATTCGAGCTTTCTTTGGTCTTTGGAGAGTTTGCAGTGTGCCACTCCTGACTTTGCCTCTTGGTCTCAGGATCGTATTCAAAAATCCATGATTCATCACCTGTGATCACACGACTAAAGAAATCTCGCTCATTAGCGATTCTGTCAAGAAGATCAAGACACTTGTTTTTTCGATTGTCCTTCTGCTCAATTGTGAGGTTTTTCGGCACCATTTTGGCACAGACCTTTCGCATGTGCAAATGTTCAGTCAAAATTTGATGAACGGTAAATCTGTTCAAATTGAATTGTTCACTCAACATTCTTAATGTTAAACGACGGTCTGATCTCACAAGAGTGTTCACACGTTCAATGTTTTCATTGGTTTTCGAAGCTAAAGTCCTCCCTGAACGGTGTTCATCTTCAACGTGTTTTCTGCCTTCCAAAAATGATTTGTGCCAGCGAAAAACTTGAGCTTGGGATAAAGAATGTTCCCCATAGGCCTGTTTTAACTTTTCAAACGTCACACTTGCCGTTTAATGGCACAACGTTGTTCCAAATTCCGCTGTTCCATTTGCGTGACGCACAACCAAAAACACAACTTCGCTAACAACAGTCACAAAAATCACGTAGTTAACGGAAGGAGTTGAAACTCGCACTGAGCTATGGGAGGGGACTGATACACGGGCTCTATCAAGGACAACAGTGCAGCGTCGCCAGATCGCTTAGTGTTGCCAGTCTCATTACTTTCCTGCCACACCTCGTATAATCGTGACCTGCAGTCACTGAAGTCACTCTCAGTGTGACAAACAACAGCCTGTTTCGGCCCCATGGCTTCCCACCATAATTCATGAGCACATAACAAAGTTCTAAGGCGGTGGTTCTCGCGAAATAACAAAAAAGAAAACAAGAATCTAAAATATGAAAAATATATCTATTGAAACCAAAACAAATGAACTTAAACTACATTCTGATACTAGAAAAATAAATATAGAATTAGATAAATGTCGATAAAAGTTAAGTAGGTATAATAAAACTTGTAGCGGTGTATCTGCAGCAAAAAATATAGGAATACATTTTATTAGGGTTTCAAAAAAGCGTTAGGGGGGCGCAATTAAAACTGTTATGAAAACTTGGATCGCAAATACTTAAAGGTTGAGAAACGCTGCTTTATGACGTTCTACAGTACTTTGTCATCCACATGGACAGTAATTTTCAGCTTTGCAAACTACAGGAACATCTCTCAATAAATTAGAATATCTTCAAAAAGTTAATTTATTTCAGTAATTTAATTCAAAAAGTGAAACTCATCTTATGCATAAGAGCCTGAAAGAGCTCATTCAGTGGGGTCATACATATTTACTTATACATGTCATCCATCCATCCATTCTCTGATTTAACGCCTATGCCAGGAGCAGGATTCATACCTGGACAAGGTACCCAACCATCGCAGGCAAAGCCACCCTGTCCTATACGCACATCAGGCACTGCGTGTGAGGCCCAAGATCAAAGGACTCTGGGGGGCCCTAATGGCGTTCTTGCTCTGTCACCTGTTGTGATCATTTTCCATGAACAAGCAGAGAAATGCCAGTCAGGAGCACAGAAAAGGAAAAGAAAATTGAAAGCATGAAGAATCAGCACAGGTAGCATTTACAGGTTTGTTCAAAAATCGAAATTCTAACCTCCAGTACGCTAGCTAACTTTACATCAATCACCAGTACACTAAAGCTAGTGGTTTACCAAAGTGTTGTGGGGAACAAAATCTGTAAATTTTGTTCTGTATTTTCATTCTATTTTACTCAAGACAACAACAGGTGAGCTAAATTCAGGAAGCATCAAAGCATTTCCTCTTCCCAGTTGTATCTCACTTTTAAAACAGCTGTTCAAGCAAAAGAGGAAGACATGGCAATGCCTCAGGCTATCGATTACTTTAGAACCTAAGAAAGGATGGCCATCTGGGACAACAAGTAGCTAAACTGGTTTATAACGTGGGAAAGGAAGACATGCCAGTAGGTATTAAGCAACACCAAAAAAATGTTTTATTGTTTGGGAAAACGGATAGTGAATTCATTCATTATATTGACAGACAGCCAATCAGAATATCTAGCAATCATACCTTGCAAAACCCCCTGGTAGAATTTTATAATAAACTAGGGGGCTCTGCCTCCTGTTCGCTTCGCTCGCCCAGCCCCGTGTGGGCCCTACGCGCTCATCATTTCACGGATCTGCCACTTGCGACGAATTTTGCTGTGCTTTTGGATAAACATGAATATTAACTCTTAAGTCTTTGATATTTCCATCTTTCGAAACTATTATCGCTGACAATTCGTCACATGTTGGTTTATTATATATGCAGGCGTGATCTTTCGGATCCATATAGAAATTCAAGAAAACTTTTTTGTCCGTGTTTTTCAGATACATTTCGTGTAAAGTGAGATACTCTTGGACATATGGATTTGTATCCATTACTGGCTGTACAATTTCTAATACGTCTGATTGTTTAACTCTTTTTATTCTGTGTTGCATCGCTTCTCCATGATCATAAATATAATCCTGACCAAATTGTGGTTTCTTTGAAATTAAACTTGTAGTCGCTTTAATTGTTGCGGGACCACAGATTCTCATAGCATATGGTCTAGAATCGTGTAAATCTATGTTTTGAGCACTGAATGATGCGAACGTGAACAGATTATTTTAGATTTGGATATTTTGCCTTAAGTGTTTGTGGATTTCACTTTCACCAAACAATAAATCTTTTAATTCTCGCAGATGCGCCTCTTCTTTGGGAAGAAAAACTACTTGTTCCTGATGGCAACACAAATTAGACGATCTACAAGTCTCTGACTTAAAGTTTAAAGCTGTTCTGTTATTTCATCGAGTAATAATTTCCATTTGTTTGCGCTAATGCGATCTTTACTATCAGTTTTTTGAGACTTTCAAATTTTAGTACTTTCATAATCTCTAACCTGCTCTGCATGTGTATCGCGCCAACGTTTTTGAACCTCTTTACGACGTTCTACTTTGTCTTCTACTCTTTGTCTTTTATTTCTGCCCCCTCTTGGACCTGCTAGGTTTTCAATTCCACTTGGTCCGGGCTGATTATAACTTTCCTTATATTTTGAATCTGCACTTATTATTATTGCACGATTATTATTGAATAGTGAAGTGCTGAGAGAGTGACAGGTTGTGTAATTCCGAAGGCTCTTGTGTGGTTTAAAGCGCTAGAGGTTAATCAGCTGTGTGTGTGTAATTCATAGGGCACTGTTAAGTTTGGGTGTCTGGGTATATCTATGTACTGTATGTGTGTGATAATCCTAAAGTGCAACAGTAGACCAACCCGGTAACGAACTTGATGAGTACACTTACCCTAGGTAAAGGGTAAGTAGAGGGAAATGCCTCGATAAAACACAAAGTAACAATGGAGTAACCATAGCATTATATGTAAAGGTTTTGATATGAAGAGTGTAACAGATTATCTGAGGTTACAGTGCCTAGGTGACATGTGGCTGTGGATTGTTTATCACCGCCATTCAGACCTTAGGACCTCCATATGTTGTTAATGGCTGATAATGTTAGAAGCATATAGCAGTAGAAATATAAAAAAAAACAAAGACACAGACTAACAGCACAAATAATATAATCAAATGACAGACAGACAGATGAAAGGTGCTATATAATTAATTGACAGACAGACAGATGGAAGGAAGGCTATATAATTAATAGACAGATAGATAGACAGATATGTGAAAGGAACTATATAATACACAGACAGATAAATATGTGAAAAGCACAGACAGACAGACAGACAGATGAAAGGTGCTATATAATGAATTGACTGACAGACAGATGGATGAAAGGCGCTATATAATTAATAGATATGTGAAAGGCACAGACAGACAGACAGACAGATGAAAGGTGCTATATAATGAATTGACTGACAGACAGATGGATAAAAGGTGCTATATAATTAATAGACAGACAGATGGATGGATGAAAGGCGCTATATAATTAATAGATATGTGAAAGGCACAGACAGAGAGACTGACAGATGGATGAAAGGCGCTATAAAATTAATAGACAGATAGACAGATATGTGAAAGGCACAGACAGACAGACAGATGAAAAGGTGCTATATAATGAATTGACAGACAGACAGACAGATGGATGAGAGGCGCTATATAATTAACAGACAGACAGACAGATGGATGAGAGGCGCTATATAATTAATAGACAGACAGATGGATGGATGAAAGGCGCTATATAATTAATAGACAGACAAACAGATATGTGAAAGGCACAGAAAGACAGACAGATGAAAGGTGCTATATAATGAATTGACAGACAGACAGATTGATGAAAAGCGCTATATAATTAATAGACAGACAGACAGATATGTGAAAGGCACAGACAGAGAGACTGACAGATGGATGAAAGGCGCTATAACATTAATAGACAGACAGACAGATATGTGAAAGGCACAGACAGACAGACAGACAGATGAAAGGTGCTATATAATGAATTGACAGACAGACAGATGGATGAAAGGCGCTATATAATTAATAGACAGATAGACAGATATGTGAAAGGCACAGACAGACAGACAGATGAAAGGCGCTATAAAATGAATAGACAGACAGACAGATATGTGAAAGGCACAGACAGACAGACAGATGAAAGGCGCTATAAAATGAATAGACAGACAGACAGATGGATGAAAGGCACTATATAATTAATAGACAGACAGACAGATGGATGAGAGGCGCTATATAATTAATAGACAGACAGACAGATATGTGAAAGGCACAGACAGACAGACAGATGAAAGGCGCTATAAAATGAATAGACAGACAGACAGATATGTGAAAGGCACAGACAGACAGACAGATAGCTGGTTGTGGCAGTTAAACAATCCTCCTGCCAAGTTCCAGTGCATCAAACATTTCAGTTCACTTCCAAGTTCCAAGAATAAACAAGCTTGACCTTTAACCAAGAGGACGGTCCCCAATAACATAAATTACTATACAAAAACAGCACACACTTTGTCATCCAAAATGGGAAACGCCTGTGAAAGAGGAGTAGTTACACTTACACACTTTATCTTCTCTTACGTGGAAATCACTGAAATGATCCTTTCATAAAATAAAAAACAAATTCTTAGAAAGGCTATCCTAAGTAAATCCTGCCTCTAGTCTCCCCTGTTTAGCAAAGGAATTCAGACAAGTGACATTTTCTGGGGCTTTCCCAGTAAGAAGGCTCTCTGAAGCGCACACACAGTTTTCCTTTTTTGATGGGTTTTCTACTCCTTGCTTCGTTAGATGTGGTTTCATTAACATTTCTTTAAATGCACTAACAGATGTTATCACTTAAACTTGAAATGACACATGTGGAATCATTTACTGCTGACAGGGTTCTAAATGTTTTACCTGGCAGTCCTAAAGTCTGTGGAGAATTGCAGGAATATCTGTATTGTATTTTTTTGTCATTTGACTTGGATAAGCAACTCTACTGCCATGAAACCGTGCCTTTATCTACCATACTAAGAATGAATATCTAGAAGAGTTCTTAATAAAACCAAAACATAATGTTAATCTCGATACTTCTAGCTGCTCTACTAAGATGCGTTGTGTTTCTAATTTTGAATTAAAGTTGAAAAGGTTATTTCTGAAAGACTGTTCTTTTGACCTTAAAAAAAGAACAAAACAAACAAACAAACAAACAAACAAACAAACAAACATGCCCCACCGCTCATTTCCTACCTTTTACTTAAAACACATTGCTTGATTACTTCAAGATGCCTTTGATGATTCATTCACCTTTAGTATGAGGTGGGAAGTAGGGGATCACCACATGCTTGAAAGGTTCTGGTGTAAGGGAATTCATTTCTTGTCACCCATCACTGTATCAGCTAGTCTACTAATGTTGTGTTACATTAATATAATATATATGTAATAAAATCATTTAAGTATAAATGTTAACTGGACCTGATGATGTGGTAGACTTAAATCTATTTAGTTCAATTCACAGGCAGTGAGGTGTAGTAATAGTTAAGGCTTTGGACTTCAAATCTTGAGGTTGTGGGTTCAAATCCCACTGCTGACACCTGTGAGACCCTGAGCAAGTCACTTGACCTGCCTGTGTGCTCCAATTGGAAAACCAAAAGAAATGGAACCAACTGTATCATAAATGTTATATATAAGTCACCTTGAATAAAGGGTTTCAGCTATATAAGTAAATGTATCTACAGTGGTGTGAAAAACTATTTGCCCCCTTCCTGATTTCTTATTCTTTTGCATGTTTGTCACACAAAATGTTTCTGATCATCAAACACATTTAACTATTAGTCAAATATAACACAAGTAAACACAAAATGCAGTTTTTAAATGATGGTTTTTATTATTTAGGGAGAAAAAAATCCAAACCTACATGGCCCTGTGCAAAAAGTAATTGCCCCCTGAACCTAATAACTGGTTGGGCCACACTTAGCAGCAATAACTGCAATCAAGCGTTATGATAACTTGCAATGAGTCTTTTACGGAGCTCTGGAGGAATTTTGGCCCACTCATCTTTGCAGAATTGTTGTAATTCAGCTTTATTTGAGGGTTTTCTAGCATGAAGCGCCTTTTTAAGGTCATGCCATAGCATCTCAATTGGATTCAGGTCAGGACTTTGACTAGGCCACTCCAAAGTCTTCATTTTGTTTTTCTTCAGTCATTCAGAGGTGGATTTGCTGGTGTGTTTTGGGTCATTGTCCTGTTGCAGCACCCAAGATCGCTTCAGCTTGAGTTGACGAACAGATGGCCGGACATTCTCCTTCAGGATTTTTTGGTAGACAGTAGAATTCATGGTTCCATCTATCACAGCAAGCCTTCCAGGTCCTGAAGCAGCAAAACAACCCCAGACCATCACACTACCACCACCATATTTTACTGTTGGTATGATGTTCTTTTTCTGAAATGCTGTGTTCCTTTTACGCCAGATGTAACGGGACATTTACCTTCCAAAAAGTTCAACTTTTGTCTCATCAGTCCACAAGGTGTTTTCCCAAAAGTCTTGGCAATCATTGAGATGTTTCTTAGCACAATTGAGACGAGCCCTAATGTTCTTTTGCTTAACAGTGGTTTGCGTCTTGGAAATCTGCCATGCAGGCCGTTTTTGCAGGCCAGTCTCTTTCTTATGGTGGAGTCGTGAACACTGACCTTAATTGAGGCAAGTGAGGCCTGCAGTTCTTTAGACGTTGTCCTGGGGTCTTTTGTGACCTCTCGGATGAGTCGTCTCTGCGCTCTTTGGGTCATTTTGGTCGGCCGGCCACTCCTGGGAAGGTTCACCACTGTTCCATGTTTTGCCATTTGTGGATAATGGCTCTCACTGTGGTTCGCTGGAGTCCCAAAGCTTTAGAAATGGCTTTCTAACCTTTACCAGACTGATAGATCTCAATGACTTCTGTTCTCATTTGTTCCTGAATTTCTTTGGATCTTGGCATGATGTCTAGCTTTTGAGGTGCTTTTGGTCTACTTCTCTGTGTCAGGCAGCTCCTATTGAAGTGATTTCTTAATTGAAACACGTGTGGCAGTAATCAGGAAATTGAACTCAGGTGTGATACACCACAGTTAGGTGATTTTTGAACAAGGGGGCAATTACTTTTTCACACAGGGCCATGTAGGTTTGGATTTTTTCTCTCTAAATAATAAAAACCATCATTTAAAAACTGCATTTTGTGTTTACTTGTGTTATATTTGACTAATGGTTAAATGTGTTTGATGATCAGAAACATTTTGTGTGACAAACATGCAAAAGAAGAAGAAATCAGGAAGGGGGCAAATAGTTTTTCACACCACTGTATTTCCCTAATTATGTCTTTGTATTACTACATAGAATACACAGGGTTGAATAGGTAATTGCTGGTACTACCTTACAAGCTACTAATTAAATTGAATATTATTTTGTTGTCACTATGAGTATTATTATTATTTTATTTAAGTTTTTGCCTTGCAGTTGGAAATGTTTTGAAGGGAAACGTAACATAAAGTAACTCGCGATCTGAACCCTGTAACTTGATTGGAACAGAAGAGTAACATAACCGAAGTTAAGATTTTGTCGTCATGAAAGAAACCTTTGTCCCTTTATTTTCTCTGTGTGGTGTGTGATAACTTTTTCCTTATTTTTTACGATTTCTTCTTCTTTTAATTAGCACTAAAGTTAAAAAAAAAAAGAAATCTTTTCTGGTCCCGGGATTATATGTTTATTTATTTTTTGCGCGGTTGACACTGGAAATCAATTATAGGCGCAGGTGAACTTTATAGAAGTGGACGACAGCCTCAGCTAAAGGAATAACGAAAGTGAGCAATGAGTCCTGCAGCTGATTTGGCACATTAGCCGATCGGATTTGATCTTTGAAACAGACAGAAAGCGCCAACGCTCCTTGGTTTGACTATCTAAAATAAAAGAAAGAGTCCCGACTTAACGTTCTAACGTCTGTACGATTTATGGCCTTTAAAAGGCGTAAGCAGCAAAACTGGCTGGCGATCCTAAAGCCTGATTAAAATGGCAGCTACGCGCGCAGACCTGCAATGACAGAAAGGCGGAAACTGAGAAGGTAGTGAGAGAGCGTCACCGTGGCAACCGTAGGACGCCTACCCTCCGCCTGCGCCCAATGGCAACCTAAACGCAGTTAAAAACACCGCAAAAAGCGAGTAAAAGCATGAATTGCTTCGTGAAACGCATACAAAATCTGTAAAAGATACATCAAAATGAGAGCAAATCATTAAGATAATCATATTAGAATTTAAAACTAGAACATGCAGGGCAAACTGAAGAGCTGTGGGCTTTATTAAGTGAAGAGTAAGCACAAAAAGCTGCGCCAAGGTTTCAAGGCTTTATTTTAGTTTGTGATGATGTTTGTTGCACAATCAAAAGACTGGATGTGAAAAACAAGTCAGCACTTTTTTAGTGAGCGCAAAATAAAAGTTTCACAATACTTTCCAGCATGGTAAATATATCGTGTTATACTGCGATCACATCGTATTCGGAGCTCCGACTGGCCACTTCCGTACGTTCACGGGAAATTTCCTGTCGGAGTTTTCAAAGAATCGCGAGGTCGCTGTTGATATGTTACAGTTACATCCGTGACCCTGTATTCGGATTCAGCGGGTTGGAAAATGGATGGATGGACATATAAACTGTATTTGTTCGAGAACTGAGGCGGCCCTAGGGGTGGGCGGGGCCAAGGGCTGACCAACCCCACGCGGGGCCGGTTACGTCAAGCGCCGTTACCTGTACCAAATCATCCATCCATCCATTTTTCCAACCCGTTGAGTCCGAACACAGGGTCACGGGGGGCTGGAGCCAATCGCAGCCAACACTGGGCGCAAGGCAGGGACCAATCCTGGGCAGGGCGCCAACCCACCGCAGGACACATATACCCACACACCAAGCACACACTAGGGACAATTTAGAGCCGCCACCGTATCAAATCAAAAAGCCTTTTACAGTATTGTCAATTCACCATATGTGCAGAACATACAGGAGAATCGAAATACTGTTTCTCTCTCAAGTTCGTAGTACAATATAAAAAGTATAAAATATAAGATAAATACCATTAGAACTTGTAAAGCAGACCTGTGTAGAATGTGCAATAGTCATTAGTGCAAAAGCCAAAAAAAATTGACAAGGTGCATTATACAATAGCTTATGAGATGTACAAAAAGACAGTCAGTTAGATAGATAGATAGATAGATAGATAGATATGAAAGGCACTATATAAGATAGATAGATAGATAGATAGATAGATAGATACTTTATTAATCCCAAAGGGAAATTCACAGTTAGCAGCAGATGTAATAATGAGTCCTTATATAATACCAGCTGAGGTAGGGCACTTGCTAGATAATGACTCTTGTTACGGTCCAGGGGCAGGGGGCAAGGGGGGTGAGGAAGGTAGTGGACACAGTTCAGCATCCTGACAGGGTGGTGGATGAAGCTGTTAGACAGTCTTGTGGAGCGGGCCCGGAGGCTCCGGTACCTTTTCCCTGAGGGGAGGAGGCTAAAAAGGGAATGAAAGGGGTGGGAGGAGTCACCAGCAATGCTGATGGCTCTACGGGTGAGACGGGTGTGGGAAATGACCTTGAGGGAAGGGCAGTGGGGCACCAATGATCTTACTGGCCGCATCCACTATGCGTTGCAGGGACTTCCTACAGGAGGCAGTGCAGCTTCCATAGCACACAGAGATGCAGTTAGTGAGGATGCTCTCGATTGTGCCCAGGTAGAAAGAGCACATGATGGGGGGGTGGAACTTGTGCCCTCCTCAGTTTGCGTAGAAGGTAGAGGCAATGATGTGGTGTTATCTGACCAGGAGAGATCTTCTGAGATGTACGTCCCCAGGAACTGTATAAACTGTATAAACTTGCAAATGATTTTAATAAAAAATAATGTTAACATAGACCGGATTTTCTCATTACAGTCTTCAGCTAAATTTTTGCAAGATAACACGTGGACTTTATCAAAATATAATGATATAATCTATATTAAAAAGTGCAATTCACAATTCATGACAATACCAAGACAGTGTGAAATGTGATGCGGTGTCATGCAGAAATTAGTAGGGCCTCTTCTAGAAAAGGACCCAAATTGTAAGTATACAGTACACGATTTTCAGGATGCCATAGTCCTATACCTCACGTTGATGCTGTGGCAGCCGGTGTGGAACTCGACCCGGACACAGACAGGCGGACACGTTAAAATCACCCCACACACGTTTATTATACAAAGTCATATTTACAAAAGTGCTCCAAAGTCCTGGCCACAAACACAATGCCTTACTTCTTCAGGCTGCCTCCTTGCCTCCTCCAGAGACCTCGTTCTGCTTCCACCCGACTCAAGTCCTGAATGAAGAGAGGTGGCCCCTTTTATAGTCACCTGGATGTGCTCCAGGTGCTCTCCAGTAATTTTCCACTGGCTGGCACTCCTCTGTGTGGCAGAAGTACCGGCTGTGCTCCTGGAAGCACTCCGGGTGTCTCCGATCCTCTTACCCCCAGAACTTCCAGGTGTGGCGGAAGTGCTGAGGTCCAGGGTCCCCAAGGCATTGGGGCGCCCCCTGGTGGTGACCACAGACCCCTACAGGGTTGAGCTTCAAAGCCCTGTACCCGTGGCCACCAAAGGCACCAGGGTGATCGCCCCAACATGGTTTAAGGGAGGCGTAATCCCTCCTCCGGTCCTCCAAGGTGGCCCGGCCAGGTCACCTCCTGAGCCATCTACAACACCGGTTATCATTAGCGATACATTTTTTTGTGGATTAATATTCGGACAATGGAATGTTTTCAAAGATGTACAGGTACGGAGGGATTTTAAAATGATTACTCTTAGAAGCATCTCAAATATATATATATATATATATATATATATTGTAACAGAATAAGATGCTTCTCGCACCCTTGCACCCTCAGACACCACGTCAGACACTAGGTAAAAGTCCAATAATTATATTTATTTTATAATAAAGTGCACAAAGCACCCTCTACTCCCAAATACTCCAATAAACAATGAACAATAACAAATCCTCCACTCCCAGACGCTTAGCCACCCTGCCTCCCAACTCAGCTCATCGTCTGGGAGCTCCCATAGTCCTTTTATATTCCCTGACCCGGAGGTGTTCCTTCCCAACAGTCCACAAGTCCTTATTCCTTCCGGGTCAGGGTAAATAATGTTTCTCACCCCGGAAGCCCGCCGCTCTTCCTATGACGGACTTCCGGGTCATAGGGCATGAAGAATTCTTCGGTCCTCCCTGCAGCTCCCTCTCGTGGCCCCATGGCATCCAGCAGGGCGGTGCACAAAAACTACATGGTCCATAATGCCCTGCTGGTCTTCTGGGGACCTCCATGCTGCAAGGAGGGCTCCACCTGGCGGCTTGGGGTATTGGCGGGTACATGGCCGGCCATATCTTACAGTACTCCCCAGCGGCGAATTATAAAGATTCGGGCGGCCTGCCCCGAGGGAAGTCTTCCTCCAAGAGGACGCGTCATCCGGGCTCTGACTGCGTTGTCCCTGTCCTCGAGCAAACCTTGGGGGGACGGTGTACCTCCTGTCTCCCCGGGGACATTGGCGCCACTCGTGACCCGGTCGCTGGCAATTGTAGCACCGACGAGTCCTCCTGGTTGGCTCTTTTCCCGAGACCTGAAACATCTCGGGAACTCGGTCAGCTCCACCCTTTCCCCCGCCAAGGAGGGTTTTCTGGCCGCCTCGCTGCTCTCCCCTTTTTCCCACCTTGTCAGGAGACCCCTCTTTATTCTAAGGATCTCCAGTTTACTCTGGGGCTTGTCCACAGTTTGGGTCTCTATTAGTGAAAGAGAGCCCTTTTACTGTCTGCACGCCCTTTGATTTATAAACAACATGGGTCGGGTCTTTAGGATCGAATCGCTCCAAGAGACAGCACCAACCAGCTGCTCTGGCTCGATCGGTCCTTCCCCCGGCCGCTCCGTAAACGTTTCGGCCTCTCTTGTAGGGCACACATCCATTTGGCACCCGCTATGGATTAAAAGCGGGCCCGGATCACACTGCGTCCCTATTACATTATATACGGTACCGACATTACCTGTCTGTACCGCCAAATCACATAACACGGGAGACTCTCGGTCTAATCGCCGCAGGTACTCACGTACTCTTCTTAAAGGCGCCGCCGCTCCAGATCTCCAACGATCTTCTTAATCGCCTCTAAAGTCTGCAAAATACTCCGCACGGGCTCGATTAATTTTTCGAGTTCCCGCACGTCAAAATAATTAGTTAATTCGGCCGGGGTTTGGCTTACTTCCTGGTTTGCCATACCGTCCGGCCGGAGCCAATGAACTCGCCCGCTGTCGGCACGTGTTCTGACGGGTTCCGCACGGGTTTCTGGGAATTGGAGTTCTCTACAGACGAGGACCGGGCCGCCATCTTTGGTCGACTGCGACCTGCCTTTATTAATTTGTCGGCAGATCGACCAGCCATTTCCCCGCCCTCCTTACCTTCTTTTGGGTTGAGCAGTGCCGCTCACCACCCCTTTCTCCTTCGGAAAAATCAAGTCCGTCTTTTCTTGGGCGAAGTCATAAACAGCTGGACACGGAACGCCACCTTTCTGGAATCCTTCGTGGTACTTCCCGTGTCCCTCGCCGGCACCCGTAATGCGGAAGTCCTTTTCGTTGTCCGCCTGCCCGCATAAAAGCGCCACACTATCTTCGGGAGATTCTCCTGCATCCCGCAGAACCTCCGGATGATCTTTTCCGAGGTATGTGCATGGTATGAAATGAGAAATTTTAAATAGATTATCTACATTTGCAGCACATACCTCGTTGTAGGTTTCTTCGTCCGGAGTCCTCTCCCGATCCGTGTAGTCGCCCTGTCGCTCATCCCGAGTGTCGGCCATGACGAACATGGAACTTCCGCTGGTGCTGTTGCCCTGTTTTGTCTTCTTTTTTCCCATTACAGACTTGAAAAAAGGTGAGGTTTCTGGCGATTTTCCTGTGTGTGTTGTGACGCTGTCTTCCCAGGGTATTCTGTCCACAGTAAAATTTTTCCAGGTCCTCTGCCAAACTGACGGCCAGAGAATCCTGCCGAGCTACGCCAACTGTAACAGAATAAGATGCTTCTCGCACCCTTGCACCCTCAGACACCACGTCAGACACTAGGTAAAAGTCCAATAATTATATTTATTTTATAATAAAGTGCACAAAGCACCCTCTACTCCCAAATACTCCAATAAACAATGAACAATAACAAATCCTCCACTCCCAGACGCTTAGCCACCCTGCCTCCCAACTCAGCTCATCGTCTGGGAGCTCCCATAGTCCTTTTATATTCCCTGACCCGGAGGTGTTCCTTCCCAACAGTCCACAAGTCCTTATTCCTTCCGGGTCAGGGTAAATAATGTTTCTCACCCGAAGCCCGTCGCTCTTCCTATGACGGACTTCCGGGTCATAGGGCATGAAGAATTCTTCGGTCCTCCCTGCAGCTCCCTCTCGTGGCCCCCATGGCATCCAGCAGGGCGGTGCACAAAAACTACATGGTCAATAATGCCCTGCTGGTCTTCTGGGGACCTCCATGCTGCAAGGAGGGCTCCACCTGGCGGCTTGGGGGTATTGGCCGGGGTACATGGCCGGCCATATCTTACAATATATATACTGGAAAATATAACTTGACAAATCCTCTTGAACTGAACGCGTGGACCTTAAAAGCGAGGCCTTGGTCAGTCACCCCACTTTCCATTCCCAAACGCCACTCTTGTTCTTGAGAATAAAAAAGCAACTAAACATATTAAATGTGTATCACTTAACTCCAAAAAGTAATTCCTCACCAAAATGGAATATTTACCTGAGCACATTAGAATTTTATGCAATTTATGCAATCCAGATCAGGGTGTATTTATAAGGGGGTGAGACAGGAGAGGAGTCGGGTGGGGAACTTTGTTTCTTGGTGCAAAGAGAATCGCGCGCATCTTCACATCATAAAAACCACGGATCTGCTGACAGACTTTCACTGCACCAAACATCCTCCATGTCCGATCACTAGTCATGATTCATGAGTGAATGTCGACGTGGTCCACTGCTACAAGTATTTGGGGGTCCCACTTCAATGACAGATTGGACTGGTCCAAGAACACAGAGGGATTATATAAGAAAGGGCAGAGCAGGCTGCTCCTCAACCGGAGATGGTCTTCCTTTAATGTGGGAAGTGACTTTTTGGGCTGGTAACAGGACTTCAAGTGAGGCCCACCAAATCGGCAATCTTATTAAAAGGGCAGACTCAGTTAGGACACACACTTCAGACCCGCTGCTGGGCTCCATGGCAGGAAATAGCAAAGGAGAGAATTTAAAACAAAGCTGAGTGCCATTATGAGTAACGCTGCACATCCTCTCTCTGTGACACACCAACACTGAGGTCTCTTAGCCAATGAATTGTTCAGCAGAAGTGTGTCCAAAAATGCAACTGGGGCTCCTTTATACCAACAGCAGTACATCTGTATAGTGCCTAAGTGGGACTGGGGCTGCCAGGTCCGTTGTTTACTTCCTTTTTAGTCATTCTGGTGTGTGTTCAGACCATAGTGTGTGTGCATGTATCTATTGTGAACACGGCCCCAAGGGGACTTCCGAAAGCCCCTCTTAAACAGTGATACAATAGGAAACAGACACAGCTTTCATCTCCTCTTTGTGAGATCAGCCGCTAGCCAGCTGTTTGTTGCCGTGCCAATGTGTTCTGCATCACCGCGGCTGTCCTAGTGTCTCATTGCCTTACCCTACATACCCTCTGTTCTGGTTGGCGCTCTTGGGTCACCGCGCTCCTTTGAGGAGGAAGATTTTTTGTTCTTCTGATCGAGAGGCGGAGCTATGGTGACCGCTTTGACAGTGTGCCAGGATCGCTCCTGCAAGTGACTTGTGTTTCTTCCGCTTGTATTTCCAATAAAGTTTCAGTCTCTCGAAAACCCTGAGTGAACCTGTGCAACTTTGTGACCCAAGTGTGACATTACTATCTTGTGACGTGTGAGTGCCCGTCTTGCACCCCAAAACACGAGGCTGAGTCTCAGTACCTTAGCAAAACCATCTTTATTCAGCTTGGAACAGGAACAGCACAGTTATTTACTGTAGCGGGATATGCCAGGACTCTCAGGACCACCTAAAAAAGACATCAATCGTTTGCAACGAGTGCAGAATGCAGCTGCTAGAATCCTAACAAGGAAAAGAAAATCCGAGCACATCTCTCCAGTTTTGATGTCACTACACTGGTCACCTGTGTCATTCAGGATTGACTTTAAAATACTGCTTATGGTTTATAAAGCCTTAAATAATCTGCTCCATCTTATATATTGGAATGTCTGACACCTTATATTCCAAATCGTAACCTCAGATCCTCAAATGAGTGTCTCCTTAGAATTCCAAGAACAAAACTTAAAAGAAGTGGTGAGGCGGGCAGGCGGCCTTCTGCTATGCACCTCAAATCTGGAATAGCCTGCCAATAGGAATTCACCAGGCTGATATGGCGGAGCACTTTAAAACACGGCTGAAAACACATTAGTGTAACATGGCCTCCTCATAACTTCATTTTAATTTAATCCTGATACTCTATATATTCAATTTATTATCATAACTATTCATGATGGCTCTAAAATCCGTAATGACCCCTACTTTCTCTTCGGTTTCTTTTCCCGGTTCTCTGGGGTGGCCTAATCAAAGCACCGGGATGTCCCTACATTGATGGATTACAAGCCAGAAGTCTACGTGACCATCATCATCAGGTCCTTCCGTGAGAACCCTAAATCCAAAGAGGACTGTTTCATTGATGTTAGGTAGAATGCCCAGAGGGGCCTGGTCAGGTGGTCTCATGGTCTGGAACCCCTGCAGATTTTATTTTTCTCTCCAGCCGTCTTTAGTTTTTTTTTTTTTCTGTCCTCAGACCTTACTCTTATTCTATGTTAATTAATGTTGTCTTATTCTAATTCTTACTTTGTCTTTTTATTTCTCTTTTCTTCATCATGTAAAGCACTTTGAGCTACATTATTTGTATGAAAATGTGCTATAGAAATACATGTTTTTGTTGTTCCACTCTCCTTCAGAGTCACATTTTCAAATATATGAACCCCAAGGAGTCGCTTATTGACTATTCAGTTGGCACCCAGCATGCACATTGACGTCTGGTGATGTTTCATATCTCATTCTTTACACACACAGGTAAGGCGCATATTTGGCTAAAGAACGGCGAGTGCCAGAGAGCAGAGAGAGCGCATTTGCTCCTCACCCTCCACGTGTTCTCAATTTGCCATTGCAATTCCACAATTCAAACTCATTCAATACAAATGAACGTATAGAGAGGGGTACAAAAAAACGGATTTCAATTTTAACCTTAATTGAAATATTTAGTTGTTTATAAAAGCGTTTAATTCTGATGCTTTAATCAATTTTAATATAAATTGTTCAACATAAGGATAACAAAAAAACAAAAGAATATTTTATTTAAGGTAAAAATAAATTTTTTAAATATTGGATTTTTTTTTCTTAATCTGATCCCATTTTTCATGAAAGTGAAAACCGTTTATGGTCTTTACCTTACTTTGTAAATGAAGTCCATGCGCCTATCCTTCTCCAAGAAAATCCCCGTCACTTTCTTGTAAAAGTCCTCCTTACTTTCCTCTAGTTATAAAAGTCCATCCATCCATCCATTATCCAACCTGCTATAACCTAACTACAGGGTCACAGGGGTCTGCTGGAGCCAATCCCAGCCAACATAGGGTGCAAGGCAGGAAACAAAGCCCGGGCAGGGCGCCAGCCCACCAGAGGGCACACACACACACACACACTTCAAGCACACAATAGTGACAATTGTAGAATTTTAGAATCTGTGGGAGGAAACCGGAGCACCCAGAGGAAACCCAGGCAGACACGGGGAGAACATGCAAACTCCATGCAGGGAGGACCTGGGAAGTGAACCCAGGTCTCCTAACTGCGAGGCAGCAGCGCTACCCACCGTGCCACCATGCTGCCCATTTTAAAAATCTCTCCACCTAAATGGAGATCAACGCCCAGAAGAACAGCATCAACAAGTACTTGTTGAGCTCACATGCGTCCCCCTTCAGGGCGGCATGGTACTGCCTGCCTCTCCTTGTGCATTTTCACTGTGGTTTTATGTCCAATCAGAAAAACTGAACGTGTCACACACTTACATTAAAGATATTAGCCAGACTGTGGAATGTCAGGGTGTTTAATAAACGTGTCTGCAAACCTTATATTGGCGACATACAGAGAGACAGCGACAGGCACTCGCCAATCAACCCCGTCAGTGTGTGAGGAGAGCGCAGTACGAGGGGAGGTGAGGCTTGTCGCTGCCGCACCTTGCGTTTCTTCCCTGTACTTGAACAGGAAATGTGCAAATTCACTGATTTTGACTGTAAAAAATATTGGAATCATACAGAAAACAAATGTATTTTATGTTATCATTATTAGTTTATTTCTTACTTTTTATGATGACAGATGAGGCTCTGCCTCACCTACCTCCCCTGACCGCACGTCCCTGCCACTCTCCTATACACAGACACAGCAATCAGGCAGGGTTGTGCCCAGGTTAGTGGCCAAGTAGTCCCGTTTCCTGCATTTATAATGTTCCTTGCATCACCCATCGACGGCAAGTGTATATAGCGTGATCGCGATCGACTCGGATCTGCTTTAGCTGTGAGCCGCTTCCGCACTGGGAGGCCACGATTGCCCCGGCAGCTGATAAGCTGTCTTGCACAGACGCGGTGATCGCACTTTGGGACATTCTTCGGCATGGCTTCCCGTTTTAGGGAGTCCCAAACGAGTTTAGAAACCTTACAATCTATCTATCTATCTATCTATCTATCTATCTATCTATCTATCTATCTATCTATCTATCTATCTATCTATCTATCTATCAATCATATAGTGCCTTTCACTCTATCTATCTATCTATCTATCTATCTATCTATCTATCTATCTATCTATCTATCTATCTATCTATCTATCTATCTATCTATCTATCTATCTATCTATCTATCTATCTATCTATCTATCTATCTATCTATCAGAAAGTTGACTCATGGCACTATTTTGGTGTGTGCAAGCCAAAACACTACGTAATACTTTATAGATACTACAAAAATGCATCTATTACTCAACCTTAACAGAGGATCCTTTTGGTCTTCATAATACTTCCAAAGCATCAGTAATGGGTTATTCATACAGTATCTGTGCAGTGTGGCATATTGACATGATAGTAAAATTACTTGTTAATATGAAGGATTCACTTCATTCTTGTACTGAATATGTAATATCAAGAGAAACATGTTTCAGTTACACCAACTCAGACCGCTGCAAAGTGAGGTTTTGTTAGCAGAGACAAATAAGCTCTTTACTGATGCTTCATTAGTGTTATGAAGACCAAAAGAAGTGTACATTAAAGTCTTGTTACGTAATGCAAAGAAGTAATAAATGCTTGATTTGCAGTATCTAAGTGTTATCATAAATTGTGGCTTTTTTTCTGCTGAAAGAAGGAAAATAATTTTGTTTCTTTGCATTGCCTTTTTAAGCTAATATAAGGGTGGTGGCTCTATGGCTAGTCATCTGCGCCGGCAATCAGGAGTTTGCCAGTTTGACGAGTTTGTGTGCCATTCGTTGCAAAGAGTTGGAAGAGCCCACTGGGGACAGTGACTTTGAAGGGAGGGGCTATGCAACAGCACAAGACAAGTTACATCATCCAGGGATGAGTCACCAAAAGAATGAGCTGGCATTGCATGAGCGATAGCGATAGCAGGAGGAAGAGCAGGTTTGGAGCAGGCGCTGATAACACGCGTTGCCACACCCACCACACGACGGACCACCTGGATTGGGACCCGAGTGCAGTGTGTGACACCTCAGCACCACACTGGAACAGTGTGAGGTTTCTTTAAACATTGTCTGCCACCCAACCCCTAAGTTTTCCCTGTAAGTTGGAGGATCTCCTTGCAGGGCTGGATGCAGACTAACATCGTAACCAGGACAGAGCAATTGCAGGTTAAGGGGGCTTGTTTCAAGGGTCCAACGGAGTACAGTCACTTCCAATTCCAAGCCTCAGAGCCACCACTCTGCCCATCATTGGTAGCAGGAACGCCCATAAAAAATGGCAACTCCAGAAAGTCGCGTGTGCTTTTACAAACAGTGCGGCAAAAGGCAAGCAGTCCTTTTAATGATAGCAAGTCACCTCAAAGAGCCATGTAAAGAGAAGAGAATCCATACATTCTGGCGCTCGGTGCCGATACTTCAATACATATGAATGAAATAATACAAATCAACATTGCTACACATCCAAGTATTATCTATCTATTATATGGTTAATTTTACACTGTGTGCACAATTATTCTGAGGATTAATTTTAATATGGAACAAATACAGTGCTATCAGTCAATGCAAAATGTTAATAAACCTGAATGCTTTACAAAGGAAATGTGAGTGGGAACATTCTCAGGGGAATACATATGTGTGCACAATTATTAGGCAAGTATTAGTGTGCAGAATTATTACGCAACTAAAGGAAAAACCAACATTTTCCCATTTCAATCGTTTATTTTCATTTGTTAAAGTGAGAATAATAAGCAACTCAAAATTTACAAAGAAACATTTGACATTTCCAAAAAAAAAATCTTTTCATTAACAATCATAAGCCTTCCATTCATAGAGTCTGTCAGTTTCTTGATCAACGTTTTGTGCAGCAGCAACCACAGCCTCCCAGACGCTCTTCAGAGACGTGGACTGTTTTCCTTTCACCTTAAATCTCCAGTCTAAGAAGGGCCCACAAGTTCTCAATAGGGTTTAGGTCAGGTGAGGAAGGGAGCCATGTCATTATTCTTTGAACTGTAAGGCCTTTACTGGCTAGCCATGCAGTGGAGAACTTCGATGCAAGTGTTGTCCTGCATAAAAATTATGGTCTTCTTGAAAGATGCTGACTTTTTCCTGTACCACTTTGTGAAGAGAGTGTCTTTTAAAAACTGGCAGTAGGTTTGGGAGTTGAATTTGAGTCCATCTTCAACCCGAAACGGTCCAACTAGCTCATCTTTAATAATACCAACCCATACCAGTACCTCACCTGCACCTTGCTGGCGTCTGAGTCGAAGTGGAGCTCTGTGTCCGTTACTGATCCTGCCATGGGCCCATCCGTCTGGTCTGTCAAGAGTCACTCTCACTTCATCAGTCCATAAAACTTTTGAAAAATCTGTCTTCAGATACTCCTTGGCCCAGTCTTGACGTTTCAACTTATATGTCTTGTTCAGGGGTGGTTGGGTTTCAGCCCTCCTTACCTTGGCCATGTCTCTGAGCACTGACCACCATGTACTTCTGGGCACTCTAAGTTGCAGTTCTGGAATATGACAGCACTGGAGGATAATGGGTTCCTTGTCGCTTCACGTTTGATCCTTCTTAAATCTTTGGCAGTTAATTTGCGTCTTTTTTTCTCAACACATGTCTTGTGACCCTGTTGACTATTTGCAACGAAACGTTTGATGGTTCTGTGATCACGCCACAATATCTTAGCAATTTCAAGAGTGCTGCATTCCTCTGAAAGACTTTTTACATTTTTTTTTTCATCTCGTTTTGGCCAATTTTGCCCGAGGAAAACAAGCTGCCTAATAATTCTGCACACCTTGATATATGGTGTTGATCTCCTTAGGCCACACCCTCCCTCATTACACAAATACACATCACCTGACGTGCTTAAATCCAATAAGCATTCAAGTTAATATAGCTTGGAGTTGGAATATATGTATAAAAATGATGCTATGGTCAAAAGAATCACTTGCCTAATAATTTTGCACACAGTGTATATTCTATCTATCTATCTATCTATCTATCTATCTATCTATCTATCTATCTATCTATCTATCTATCTATCTATCTATCTATTATATAGTGCCTTTTATATTTATATGATACCAGAAATGGCGGACTGCACGATAATACACTTGATTTGAGCATTCCTAGTTTTCCTCCTCTTTCTCTGTATGTTTGCTCAGAGGTTGATGCGCTTGCTGTTTCCTGAGCAGCTCTTCTTTTCTCCACCCTAGCGGCCCGCTACTTCTCTTTTTTCGTCGACATCTTTTGCGTTAAATCTGATTAAGTCAGTGTTTGTGTTGCAATTACTTAGTACCTTTTTCTTAATTTTTCACTCAAGTGTTCAATCTGCCTCAAAAATGATTTAAGATATGAAGAGGTAGAGGAAGTGACGACGAAGGTGGTAAGAAATGAGAACGGCACCCATACGCATGTGCCGCGCAGCTACCCTGCTGCCGAGAGTTGATTCTATAATAAAATAAAATGCAACTAAAAAGAGGAATAAGCTTGGAGGTCAATCATCACCCTGAAAGCTGACAGTAGACGTCACGTATTTTATGTGTACCAAAGTGCAGGTCAATACATCAAACGGTTTGTGAGCTACAGGTGATTTAAAATCCTAGACAAATGGACAGCAATGGAAGATATAGTATCTATCTATCTATCTATCTATCTATCTATCTATCTATCTATCTATCTATCTATCTATCTATCATATAGTGCCTTTCATATCTATCTATCTATCTATCTATCTATCTATCTATCTATCTATCTATCTATCTATCTATCATATAGTGCCTTTCACTTCTATCTATCTATCTATCTATCTATCTATCTATCTATCTATCTATCTATCTATCTATTATATAGTGCCTTTCACTCTATCTATCTATCTATCTATCTATCTATCTATCTATCTATCTATCTATCTATCTATCTATCTATCTCTCTATCTATCTATCTGTTATGTAGTGTCTTTTCTGTCTGTCTGTCTATCTATTGTGGAGGACTGCTGGCTTCGTGCTCCGGCCCTCACCCCCAGGCCGCCAGGAGGAGCTCTCCCGACAGCAGGATCGTGCCCCGAGTTCCAGCAGGGCCTCATGGACTATGTAGTGTTTTTACACAGCTCTGCTGGATACCTTGGGGACCACCGGGAGTCGCTGTAGGAGGTCTCATGGGCTCTTGTGTGCTCTATAACCCGGGAGTATGTCACGGTCACGTGATGGGAAGGAACAACGTGCTCCCGGGGTGAAGAAAAGGACTGTTTGCCCTGACCCGGAAGGAATAAGGAACTGTGGACTGATTGGACAGGAACGCCCCCGGGTCAGGTGCTATAAAAGGACTATGGGCCAGTCCAGACACTGAACTGAGCTGGGAGGTAGGGTGGCTAAGTGTCTGGGCGAGGAGGAGAGAGAATATTGTGGTAGTGTTGATATAATATATGAGTAGTGTGGAGAGTGCTTTGTGCACATTAACTGAGAGAATAAAGAAGTCTTGGACTTTTACCTGGTGTTTGGAGTCATCCCTGAGGGTTCAAGGGAGCACTAGCGCCCCCTACTGACACACTGTCTATCCATCCATTCATCCAGTAAATGACAGCAATATTGTGTACCCGACTATAATTACTTGGAGGAAATGGCACTTTCTACATTTAGAATATTAACTTATGGATCTGGAACTTAACAACTGACTTTCCACGTCACCATAGCTTAATGCAACAAGAATTTAAGTTCAATGGACATTATAACATACGTTACACATTAATACGTTACCCTTACATCAAACCCCTCACACCTCGACAAACTGGTGAGGAAGGCAGGCTCGATTGTAGGCACGGAGCTGGACAGTTTGACATCCGTGGCAGAGCGACGGGCACTGGGCAGACTCCTGTCAATCATGGAGAATCCACTGAACAGGATCATCTCCAGACAGAGGAGCAGCTTCAGAGACAGACTGCTGTCACCGTCCTGCTCCACTGACAGACTGAGGAGACCCCACACTATGCGACTCGGGGGGTAAACGTTAACACTACACAAAGTTATTGTCTGTTATATCTGCATTGTTATTACTCTTTAATTTAATATTGTTCTTTATCAGTATGCTGCTGCTGGATTATGTGAATTTCCCCTTGGGATTAATAAAGTATCTATCTACGTTACACCTAACTAATATTCACTAGTTGCACCTCAGCATGTTGCCGTTTTAGCTTCAACACACAGGTTTTCATACAACTAAATTAACCTTAGATGTACGTTGTAACACTGCTATCATCTTAAATATAAAGTTAAATTACTTTATATTTACACACACTTCAAAAGATACAAACTATAAACGCAGCAGCTTCCTGCTGGCCATGTCGCAAGACCGCATCCTCATCATGTAAGCAGGTGAAATCAGACAGCATTGACCTCCGGGAGAGGCAGAGCGATGCTGTGCGCCTTTTTCTTTTGATGAATTGGAGACGTAGCCTGTTTAATAACTGACACTAGCTGTCTGCATAGTAGTGAAAGAGGACAAACTTTAAAAATCAAAGACAAAAGAAAAATCAATGTAATCATTTGTATTGAGGAGAATTTATATTGATGGCTTTCATATCTGAGGGCCTCTTGATATACAAAATTGTTGGTTTTCCTATCAGGGGCGAGAATGTAGCTGTGATCTCTTTGGCAAAAATGTAAAATGTTGCAAGGTCGGTACTCTCAAATGTCAAACGTTGCCACTGTATCTGATCGTGTTCAGCTCTGACGGGATGGCGTCCCCCACGTGGGCAAGGACCCTCTAAAACGCACGTAGCTGTGATCTCTCTCTGAAAAACGTCAAACATTATTACTCTTTAACACTCTCTAGATGATAATGTCTGCTGAACAAACAGATATCGCTAGGTAAATGGAGGCAAGGTACACGCCAACCCGTGGCGAGAGGTAGAGCGACTCGAACGGAGGCTGGCGCGTGAGTGAGTGAGGTGGGCTCCGCCTGGCTCCCTACTCCTGAGGTCCCACCTCCATCTCCCCTCGGTCCACTGCATCTCTCATGGATTCACACAAATAAATTGGTGCTACAAGCAAACTCTGATACTTAGCTCAATAAGAGATGTCGTAAAATCAACCGGAATGTTCAAGCAAATTCTAGAAAAAAAAATCTGTGAAGTAGATAAAAGAGGACAGAGAGATGTTGGATTCTACATATTTAGAGATGACGGCCAGTGTGCTCAATTTTTCTTGGCTCGTCGATGACCAGATTTAAGTTTTATTCATTTTAATTTGAAGTAGCTTTTCTCCCCTTGACTTACAGTTACAGGCAATGTAAAATCTAGAATGTAATGCTCGGATACACACAACTGTGAAACGGCCAACTTTTTAAACCAGGTGTCACGTTCAGGGCTGAACTGTAGGGTCCTTTTACTATTTTTTATATGAGAGGGCATTTTACGTAACTGTCGTTGGAGTCACATCCTGTGTTTTAGGGGTCCTCGAGTTCGTCAGCACGACAGGATAGAAGCTCAAGCATAATGTCCCAGGCTTTGTGGGTAAATCCTTAATTTCGTGTTTTGCTAGGTTTTGACATCTTGCCTGATTTTTGAATTTCTTGCATCTAGTCTCGGTTTCAGTCATTTTATGTTTTATTTGCTTTGGTTTTTTCGCGCATCTGCCGATTCATCTCAAAAATTAACTAATCTGTTTCCTGCTGATTCGAGATACCTGGAGAAATGCGACATCCCAGGCTGAGAATGAGCCGAGCTTCTTCTTTTAGAAAGTGTTTTTAAATCTCTGTGAAGGGACACAAACAGAAAGATCAGTGTGGCTGTGATCGAGGGGTGTGAAGTGTTCTACAATGGAGTTTTGTAAGATCTGAAGGTGCTCCCTGAAATGGTCCGATAGCCCTGCTTCACCCATGCACACGGCTGGACACTTCCTAGCAAAAAAAATAACGTTTTTTAGACTGGTTTAATATCGAATTAGCCCGATATAAGGGTATGATCAGTGAAATACTTACAAGTGACACAGTGGCTCCAAGTCCAAGGCTGGTGGGGAATGTGGCTCTCCTCTGTGAAGTCAACTGTGGACAAGCAGTTCACGTCGAGGTGATGTGGTAAGATTCTGAATTACCTTCTGGGCTCTTTAGACAACACGTTTGCATCCTGTATGTACTTCTCATACTTTCCTTCATTAAAAGATAAAACGAAAAAGTCAAGTCAATTGATTCTCATGCAGTTGACGATATTTGAATGATGACAGACTTGTAATTGTTTGCTTGTACAGTTCACATGAGACAAAACTTTATATCAGATTACAATTCCACAGATAAATTGGAAACCGTCCAGTTTTACTGCAGTTGACTCAGCAGTTGCTCTGCTTTTTGAGTTCTTTTTCATATTTAGTTGCCCTGGATGCTTCATAAATTTGCTTCAGTCCTAATCTGATTGCACTCACAGCATTAATAATAACACTTTGATTCAAAGACATGCCAACGTTTTGGAGAGGCAGAAAGTTAGTTGAATTTATGAAAATGAAGTAATGATTTCATGACCATTTTATGATTATCAAGTGCCATTCTGGTGTAATACACAGGCAAAACGCATGTGTAGAAAATGTAGCGTTAATATGTAGTATTAAATTAAAAAGTGCCAAGTACCCCTTGCACCCATCACGAGCCAGCCCGGTATACATCTAACCAAGGCAAAAGGTTAGCATTGTGTCACAACTCAAAGAATTCTTTATTTTGTCTAAATTGTCCAATTCAGAGCTCTGAGATTTGTAGGATGTACACGTTGTGATGGACGTCCCGCAGCTCAACCCGGCCGGGATGCCCCGAGAATGAAAGGATGGGGGAAGGCAGTGAGTTTTTTGGACGCTTCCTCCTCCAAGACACTAGATGGGCAGCTCCCCAGGTGTATAGCGGTGCCCCAGATTCCCACAGGGCACCCTGGGAGTTGGAGTTTGCTATCTCAGCCCTAGGTAAAGAAAATCTGAGCACATCACCCCAGTCTGAGCGTCACTACACTGGTTACCTGTGTCATTCAGAATTGACTTTAAAATCCTGCTTATGGTTTACAAAGCCTTAAATAATCTGCTCCATCTTATATATGAGAGTGTCTTACACCTTACACTCCAAATCATAACCTTAGATCTTCAAATGAGGGTCTGCTTCCAATCAAAAAATTAATGATATTAGAAATAACATAGTATATCCCTCCAACACTAAAGATCCTCCTAAACCCCAGCATCCTGTTATAAACAAATTAAACTCTTTCACTAGGATAGATTTACCTAATTTAAAGAAAATAATCTCTCAATTAAAACCCTCCACCTGCGTCCTTGACCCGATACCAACAAGGTTTTTCAAAGAAGTATCAGGCGTGCTAATTGATAATGTTCTTGACATAGTAAATTCGTCACTAGATACGGGGGTCTTCCCAGACTGTCTTAAGACTGCTGTAGTTAAACCCCTACTTACGAAACATAATCTTGACCCTCGCTCTTGAAAATTTTAGACCCATCTCGAACCTGCCTTCTTAAGTAAAGTTCTGGAGAAGGCAGTCATTATGCAGTTAAATGACCACCTCAATAAACATGCTATTCTTGATAAATTTCAGTCGGGTTTTAGAACAAATCACAGCACAGAAACTGCACTCGTTAAAGTAGTAAATGACTTGCGGGTGAATGCAGACAGAGGCCATTTATCTGTTCTCATCCTCTTAGATCTGAGTGCTGCATTTGACACCATTGATCACAATATTCTTAGAAATCGCCTTAGTCAATGGGTGGGCCTCTCTGGCAGGGTCTTAAATTGGTTTGAATCCTACCTGACAGGGAGAAAATTTTTGTTAGTTGTGGTAATTACAACTCAAGACACATGATATCCATATGGTGTTCCACAAGGCTCTATCCTGGGTCCGCTGCTCTTCTCAATCTACATGCTTCCGTTAGGTCAGATTATCTCAGGGCACAATGTGAGCTACCACAGCTATGCTGATGACACACAGCTGTACTTATCAATAGCACCTGATGACCCTGATTCTATTGATTCACTAACAGAATGTCTGACTAGTATCTCAGAATGGATGAATAGTAATTTTCTCAAGTTAAATAAAGAGAAAACTGAAATTTTAGTGATCAGCAATAATGGATACAATGAGGCTATTAGAAATAAACTGGATACATTAGGATTAAAAGTCAAGACGGAGGTAAAAAGCTTAGGGGTGATTGTTGACTGTAATCTGAATTTTAAATCACATATTAATCAGATCATTAGGACAGCATTTTTTCACTTAAGAAACATAAGTAAAGTTAGACCTCTTATATCACTGAAAGATGCTGAGAAATTAGTTCACGCGTTTGTTTTCAGTCGACTAGATTACTGTAACGCACTCCTCTCAGGACTACCCAAAAAAGATATAAATCATTTGCAACGAGTGCAGAATGCAGCTGCTAGAATCCTAACTAGGAAAAGAAAATCTGAACACATCACACCAGTCTTATGTCACTACACTGGTTACCTGTGTCATTCAGAATTGACTTTAAAATTCTGCTTATGGTTTATAAAGCCTTAAATAATCTCGCCCCATCTTATATATCGGAATGTCTGACACCTTATATTCCAAATCGTAACCTCAGATCCTCAAATGAGTGTCTCCTTAGAATTCCAAGAACAAAACTTAAAAGAAGTGGTGAGGCGGCCTTCTGCTGTTATGCACCTAAAATCTGGAATAGCCTGCCAATAGGAATTCACCAGGCTGATACAGTAGAGCACTTTAAAACACTGCTGAAAACACATTACTTTAACATGGCCTTTTTATAACTTCATTTTAATCTTAATTTAACTTAATCCTGATACTCTATATGTTCAATTCATCATAATAACTATTCATGGTGGCTCTAAAATCTGTACTAACCTCTACTCTCTCTTCTGTTTCTTTTTCCGGTTTCTTTGTGGTGGTGGCCTGCGCCACCTCCACCTACTCAAAACTTCATGATGCTCCAACAATGATGGACGGATTAAAAGGAAGAAGTCTACGTGACCATCATCATCATCAAGCCCTTCCGTGAGAATCCTAAATCCAAAGAGGACTGTTTCATTTATGTTAGGTAGAATGCCCAGAGGGACTGGGGTGGTCTCATGGTCTGGAATCCCTACAGATTTTATTTTTCTCCAGCCGTCTGGAGTTTTTTTGTTTTTTCTGTCCCCCCTGGCCATTGAATCTTACTCTTATTCGATGTTAATGTTGATTTATTTTGTTTTATAATTGTGTCTTTCATTTTTCTATTCTTTAATATGTAAAGCACTTTGAGCTACTGTTTGTATGAAAATGTGCTATAGAAATAAATGTTGTTGTTGTTGTTGTTGCTTAGAATTCCAAGAGCTAAACTTAACAGAAGTGGTGAGGCGGGCAGGCGGCCTTCTGCTGTTATGCACCTCAAATCTGGAATAGCCAGGCTGATACGGTGGAGCACTTTAAAAAACTGCTGAAAACTCATTACTGTAACATGGCTTTCTCATGACTTCATTTTAATTTAATCCTGATGCTCTGCATATTCAATTAATTATCATTACTATTCATGGTGGCTCCAAAATCTGTACTAACCCCTACTTTCTCTTCTGTTCTTTTTCTGGTTTTCTGGGGTGGCGATCTGCGCCATCACCACCTAATCAAAGCACCGTGATGTCCCTCCATTGATGGATTAAAGGCCACGTGACCATCATCATCAAGTCCTTCCATGAGAACCCTGAATACAGTGAGGACTGATTGAGGTCATTGATGTGAGGTAGAATGCCTAGAGGGGGCCGGGTGGTCTCATGGCCTGGACCCCCTGCAGATTTGATTTTTTCTCCAGCTGTCTGGAGTTTTGTTTGTTTTTTCTGTCCTCCCTGGCCCTTCAGACCTTACTTTTATTCTATGTTAATGAGTGTTCTCTTATTTTAATTCTTACTTTGTCCTTTTTATCTCTTTCTTCATCATGTAAAGCACTTTGAGCTACATAATTTGTATGAAAATATGCTCTGGAAATAAATGTTGCTGGGTGCTGCCAGGGGGTGCTATGGAAGGACCGGGGAGTCGTGCTTCCCTTAAAGCCCGGAAGTACTGTCAAGTCATGAGGAAGGAAATCCAGAAGTACTTCCGGGCTGACGAAAAACTTGAGTTCTCAGTCTGACCGGGTCAAGAACTATATAAAGGACACAGGCTCAAAACACCAAGCAGTTATTTAATTTCTTTTTCTTGTTCTTTAAAGTGCCCATGAGCACCACGGCCACAAACAAACAGACAAGTAATTACTAAAAATGACAAAACTATTGTTTCTTTCCTCCAGCACACCACCCAGCAAGCAAGCCAGAGTCGGGAGGTGTAGGACAGAGCGTGCTGGGAGGTGTGCTGGAGGAAAGAAACAATAGTTTTGTGATTTTTAGTAATTACTTGTCTGTTTGTTTGTGGCCGTGGTGCTCATGCTCAAGAAAAAGAAATTAAATAACTGCTTGGTGTTTTGAGCCTGTGTTCTGCTTCTGTCTGTTGGGGTAAAAAGAGGCAACAGTGACGCCTGGCGTCCACACATTTACAACGAGGAATTTCCAAAACTTAGATCTGTCTGATAGCAGGTGAACGCAGCATTAGGCACAAGGCGGGCGACAGGGGAAGGCTGTGCGATGTACAAGAAGTGAAACTTTAAAAAAGCTCTTGTTAACAACTGTTGCTTGCTATTTTTGGATTCAAATCTATAACCTGTCAAACGTTGCTCCTCCTCATTGCACCAACTGTGGACTGGGCAGGAAACGATCACCTTGCCCAGGAATTTAGTGGGCTCAGAATTCATCACTAAGCCACGCTGGCCACAGAACACTTGATTGGGTTTTGTGTGGTCATCCAAGGGATTGGCAGGTCGTGACAAAACAAATTTTGGGACGCCAACCCGACCTTCCCCATTTACTTCAAATAATAATAAAGAAAACAAATGCACAATGGCATCAAAACCACGACAAATGAAAGCCTCCTTCAAGAGTGGGGCTACGTAATCCTAAATGGGGCTAAGGTGATGGAGGAGCTCCATCTCTTTGGCTGCTTGGCAATGAAGTTTCGCCTCCTTCAGGGTGGCTGTGCTCTTATCACCCTGAGACAGGAAGGGGGGGAATCGGTTGCCCTTACTGGGCAGTTTCTCGGTTCTGTGGGGGGAAAAGGAAGATAACATAGTGTGAGAAAGGCACTATATTGCGCCTGACCCGGCATGTGTAAAATCCAAACAAGACTTTTATTTTCTTCAGCTGGAGGGCACATCTTCTCTGTGAACCCCCCCCCAGCTACAACACAGTCCCAAAGCACTTAACCCACAACACACAATCCTCCACCTTGGCACCACCACTCCTCCCAGGCAACCTCGTCCTTTTCCTCCTGATTCTGGCTCCTGAGTGGTGGATGCTGGCCCTTTTTATAGCCCACCCGGAAGTGCTCCAGGTGCTTGATCACCTGTTGCTGATTGCACTTCTGGGCGGAGCTGTAGAGACAACAACAACAACATTTATTTCTATAGCACATTTTCATACAAACAGTAGCTCAAAGTGCTTTACATAATAAAGAATAGAAAAATAAAAGACACAGTAAGAAAACACAATAAGTCAACATTAATTAACATAGAATAAGAGTAAGGTCCAATGGACAGGGTGGACAGAAAAAACAAAAAAAAATACTTCAGACGGCTGGAGAAAAAAATAAAATCTGCAGGGATTCCAGACCATGAGACCACCTGACCAGTCCCCTCTGGGCAATCTACCTAACATCAATGAAACAGTCCTCTTTGGATTTAGGGTTCTCGCGGGAGGGCTTGATGATGAAGATGGTCACGTTGAGTTCTGCCTTTTAATCCATCCATCATTGTTGGAGCGTCATGAAGCTTTGAGTAGGTGGAGGTGGCGCAGGTCACCACCACAAAGAAACCGGAAAAAGAAACAGAAGAGAGAGTAGGGGTCAGTACGGATTTTAGAGCCACCATGAATAGTTATTATGAGGAAATGAACATACAGAGTATCAGGATTAAGTTAAAGTGAAGTTATAGAAAGGCCATGTTAAAGTAATGTGTTGTCAGCAGTGTTTTAAACTGCTCTACTGTATCAGCCTGGTGAATTCCTATTGGCAGGCTATTCCAGATTTGAGGTGCATAACAGCAGAAGGCCGCCTGCCCGCCTCACCACTTCTTTTAAGTTTTGTTCTTGGAATTCTAAAGAGACACTCATTTGAGGATCTGAGGTTACGATTTGGAATATAAGGAGTCAGACATTCCGATATATACGATGGAGTGAGATTATTTAAGGCTTTATAAACCATAAGCAGAATTTTAAAGTCGACCCTGAATCACACAGGTAACCAGTGTAGTGACATCAAAACTGGAGTGATGTGTTCAGATTTTCTTTTCCTAGAGGTGTCCATGTTGGCTCCGGGATCCATGCAGCACCCCCTGGTGGCCACCCCAGATCCCCACAGGGTTGTGGAGAACTCCATCTCCCATGGAACCCTGTGAGAAACTGAGGCACCATCGTCAACCAGGGAGGCTGCCACCAAGTGTCCCGGGGGAGGTACTGAGGAGCCCATGGATGCTCCCCTAGATCCATAAGTAGAAGGGGCGTCCCAGCCAGGCATGGGACCCGGCCGCCCGCCACAATAGTTAATGGTATGCCCCCTCTTGACCTGGGGTGGAACTACATACATGGGAAGAACTCAGAGGGTCACCCTGTGACGAACATGCGCGACAGTGTTATTCACTGAACAATTCTTCAGATTTAGCTCTATGCTAATCTCTCGCTTCAACAGTTTAACTTAAACTTGTGATTAAATCTTGCAATGTAGTTTCCAAAAACACAATGAGATGCTGGATGGCTCAATACTGGAAGCTGTACAGCTCAAATGTTTGGTTTATTTTGCGACAAATGTGTTTCAGTTACTTGTTTTACACATACAGCGGGGAAAATAAGTATTGAATGCGTCAACGTTTTTCTCAGTAAATATATTTCTAATGTGGCGACAGACATGAAATGTATGCCAGATGTCGGTAACAACCCAAGTAATCCACACATACAAAGGATTCAAAACAAATAAGTCCATAAATTAAGATTTGTGCAATGAAGTGGAAAGACACAGGGAAGAAGTATTGAAAATATGAAGAAAAGGAGGTGCAAAAAGGCATGGGAAGCCAAGAAAGCAGCAGAAATCTGTCAATCCTGATAGTCCCCTGTCAGTGCAAATGAATATCAGCTGGTTTAGTCCAAATTGATGGCCCATCATTACCAAGATGTCACATAAGAAGCATCTCATGATGGGTAAAAGCAAAGATCTTCACAAACATCCTGATGGCACTGGTGACAGACGTATTTCTAAACTTCTGGATGTTCCAGTAGGCACCATTGGGGCCATAATCTGGAAGTGGAAAGAACAGCATTTCACCATAAAATGGCCACGACCAGGTGATCCTAGCAAGATTTCTGACAGAGGAGTCAAAAGAATAATCAGAAGAGCCAATGACCACTTGCCAAGAGCTTCAGAAAGATCTGGAATTAGCAGGTTCAGTTGTTTCAAAGAGAACAAGAAGTAACGCATTCAAGCGCCATGGCCTGTAAGCACACCACGTGAGACTCCACTGCTGAAGAAAAAGCACGTTGAAGCTCGTTGAAAGTTTGCTGCACAACATTTGGACAAGCCAATGAAATACTGGGAGGATAGAGTCTGGAGAAGAGTGTCAGGAGTGATTTGTGACAGGCAGATATCAGCAAGAGTGACAGTGAAGGTCTACAGGACGGTAGTGAGACCAGCTATGTTATATGGGCTGGAGACGGTGGCACAGGAGACAGAGCTGGAGGTGGCAGAGTTAAAGATGTTAAGATTGGCATTGGGTGTGACGAGGATGGACAGGATTAGAAATGAGGACATTAGAGGGTCAGCTCAGCTTGGACAGTTATGAGACAAAGTCATAAAGGCGAAATTGATTTGGACATGTGTAGAGGAGAGATGAGGGAGATACTGGGAGAAGGATGGTAAGGGTAGAGCTGCCAGGGAAGAGGAGACAAGTAAGGCCTAAGCGAAGGTTTATGGATGTGGTGAGAGAGGACATGCAGGTGATGGGTGTGACAGAACAAGATGAGGAGGACAGGAAGAGATGGAAGAAGATGATCTGCTTTGGCGACCCCTAACAGGAGCAGCTGAAAGAAGAAGAAGAGGAGTCTGGTCAGATGAGAACAAAATGGAACTCTTTGGATGTCATTGTAAACACACCATGTGTGGAAGAGAAATGGCAGTGAACATCACCCCAAAAACACCACACCATTTAAACATATAATTTAATATCTCTTGCCAACCCCCGGACGGGCGCTACACGCTAGCCACTTCGCAGATCTGCCGCTCACGTATGAGGAAATGAAACTACAATTTAAACAGATTGTCGTTTTCTTGGGAATTGTTACATATGCATAATAAGAACTAACTATTTTACATTACAATGAGTAATTAACCATATTAAAAATAGTAAAATGTAATAATTTGAAAGAAAATTATGTTTCATGTTAGAGGTATTTGTTGCGTTATACATTTTCGTTCTTTTTTGGCTTTGAAATTAACATGCAAATACTTTTAAAACTTACACTTTTACTGTAAAACTTCAGTAAAAGCAATTTTTTAATTAACTTTTCGTCAATATCGCATTTGTTTGGACTTGTATCATGACAACACAACGTATAACTGCCCGTGAGTGAATTTTGTTTCTTTCTCTCTAATAAATAAACCGATTTTTTTGAATGTTTGTCTCTGTGATTTGTTAATTGTCATATACGATACATCCTTCTTTCTACAGTAATTTGGCCGGTGTTCACGGTTGTAGATTTTCTTTGTCATATTGTAAGTTGATGTTTTCATCTTCCACACCATCACCACCAACTGTTTCAGCAGAGTCTATTGATACGCATTTCACTAATTTGCTGTGTGGCCGACTGACAATTTTCACGTTAATTCGTTTGACTTCATCGTTTCTCGGTGCTGGGATTGCCCCTGTACTCATTATTTCTGTTGATAACCCTTCGGGATGAAATCCTTCTATAAGATTTGGACATGATACGTCTTCTTTTAATGGGAACTTAAAGTGAGGAAAACGTAAAAATGTATAAGAGCGAGAGCGCAGGAACTGTGTCTGTCAAAAGCATTCACACCAATGAGAGGTGTGTGGCCAGTCGGCGTGTTTGAAAACGGTTGTGAGGAGGGTGGGACTTGAAAAAATCTCTTGGCTCGTCTCATCTCAAGATTGTCTTTTATAATAGGGAGATATACAGTGGTGTGAAAAACTATTTGCCCCCCTCCTGATTTCTTATTCTTTTGCATGTTTGTCACACAAAATGTTTCTGATCATCAAACACATTTAACCATTAGTCAAATATAACACAAGTAAACACAAAATGCAGTTTTTAAATGATGGTTTTTATTATTTAGGAGAAAAAAATCCAAACCTACATGGCCCTGTGTGAAAAAGTAATTGCCCCCTTGTTCAAAAATAACCTAACTGTGGTGTATCACACCTGAGTTCAATTTCCGTAGCCACCCCCAGGCCTGATTACTGCCACACCTGTTTCAATCAAGAAATCACTTAAATACTGACAGACTGAGGAGACCCCACACTATGTGACTCTTCAATTCCACCCGGAGGGGGTAAATGTTAACATTATACAAAGTTATTGTCTGTTATACGTGCATTTTTATCATTCTTTAATTAATATTATTGTTTATCATATGCTGCTGTTGGAGGATGTGAATTTCCCCTTGGGATTAATAAAGTATCGATCTATCTATCTCTCTATCTAAAGATGTGATATTTAGTGTGGATTTTAGGATTCCTATATACAAAGCAGACATGTTCAAGTCTCAATTCTGAGGAACATCTGGTCTTTCTTTTTCCTACAGAAGCACAGAATTTGAGACCCCTTTTAATAACAATGCATAAGTTGAAATGCAGACATTTTTATACACTGTGAAGCATCGATCTGTAAGGCAAATTGTGTTTCTGCAAAACAGAAAAGATTGGTGAATTACTGTACAATGATGCTTTGGTGCCCTCTTCTGGCCATACTCAGCGACATGGGCTTCAGTACTAGTGGGGTATGGCTTTAGTGAGACACTGGGAGGTACAGTAACTGTTAATGTTCTGGGTGATCTCTCAGGGTAATAACAGTTTACACCAAATCGTCAATGAAGTAAAAAGAATAGAAAGTATCCTGCTAAGAATGAAAGGCAAGTGAAATACCTTTATTATTATTGTTGTTATTATTATTATTTCTCATGCATACATATTAGAGGACCTCCTTACAAGTTTGTAATTACTCAGCAAGACTGGGCAGATGGCAGCATCAAATCCTGGAATGAGAAGTAGGTACTTGTATGCCCACTCAGCCTCTGCCACGCTGGGCCAGTTTATAATCAAAGATTGTCCTAACATGTATGTCTTTGGGATGTGAAAAGAAACTAACCGGGGAAAAACTTACATAGACACAAGGACAAAGTGCAAACTCCACAGGGACAAGGCTGAAAGTAAAACCTTTGCGCCACCATGGCACTTCTAAGGTAAAATGGGTTGCAGTTTTACTATTGCATGCTTTGGAAAATGGCATGAGATGGTGCGTTTTGTAAAAGGTGATACGAAAAATATAGCTTTACAGGTTTGTAGGGATGACTAGTGCCAAAAGTAATATATTGTGATAAATATGTTGTTACGCATGCGCATCGGAGGACCTCCTCACAGGTTCAGATGATGTACGTACTAACCCGCCAAGACGAGAGTAGGCACTGCTGCTAATGATGTCATCTCCTTCTTTCCCAACAGGGCCAAAAAGCTGCCTGGTGATGGCATTTAACCCCGCCCCTTCTGGTACAGCCACCAAAAATCCCTGGCATCCCAGAATGAGTCGTCATTACTGGCAAGAGCAACCATCCAGTCAGAGCTCTGGTAGAACGACTGTACCTCCTACTTATTTTGCTGCCTCCGGACAATAAAAGCGATGACCCAGTAGGCGCCCCAAAATTTCTTTAGTGCAGCCAGACTTGTCATTCCTGCACCCGGCCACATATCTCTCTATTATAAAAAAAAAATCTTGGAAGGGAGACGAGACGTGATCTTCTCAGAAGACAATCTGACGTCCCACGAGAGACACTTTAATGTCACGCAAGACAAGACAGTGAGACAACATTTTAAACAAGTTCACGGACATCTAACCTAGCAGTTGTTGGAATGTTTTTTGGCAGACACGCTTCAAGTACTCCCAGCTCTTAAAACAATGACAAGCAACAAGCTGAACACGCAGCTCCCCAGCAGCAGCAAGCCAGCAGATGATCCGACTGCAAGTCCTTAGCATGCGTTCAACACAACCCTTCCCCCCTCCCCGTTCAACACAACCCTTCCCTCCCCCCTTTCACAACGCGAGCGGTAGAGACACGAAGTGGCAAAAGGACAGCTGATGTAGACTTTTAAATGATCGACGCGCAGTGCGCCAAGCAGAATACGCAGCTCGCCAGCAGCAACAAGCCAGCAGATGATCCGACCGCTTCTCCTTACCGTGTGTTCAGCCCCCCTTTCACAAACTGAGCAGCATTATACGTCCTGCAAGAAAGAGATTTAACTACGCTCAGGGCCGAAAATAAAGGACAAGTACAGTATTGTTTTAAATTGTACATCTGGTAAACCAAACCTGGGGATGGCCGAGCAAAGCCCCCTAAGTCTCAATATATATAAAATCCAATCTCCACAAGAGAACAATTTAACGGATTTAGATTGGGTTTTTTTTCTAGAATTTGCTTGAACATTCCGGTTGATTTTGCGACTTCTCACATCGCGCTAAGCATCATACTTCGCTTGCAGTGCCAATTTATTTGCGCCAATCCGACACAGACGCTGCGAGCGGGGTCCTCCTCACTCACACTCTAGCCTCAGGGTATATTTTACATCTGCTTTGCCAGTGAACCAGAGAACTACTTTACGGATTTAGATCAGATTGTTTTCTAGAATTTGCTTGAACATTCCGGTTGATTTTGCAACTTCTCTCATCGCGATAAGTATCATAGTTCGCTTGTGGTAGCGATTTATTTGTGCGAATCCAACACAGACGATGTGGGCGGAGCCCTCCTCATTCACGCTCCAACTTCAGGGCGTATCTTACATCCCCTTAGCTAGCAAACGAGAGAACTACTTTACGGATTTAGATCGTATTTTTTTTCTATAATTTGCTTGAACATCCCGGTTGATTTTGCGACTTCTCTCATTGGGCTTGGGATCATAGTTTGCTTGCAGGAACGAGATATCTGCGCTAATCTGAGACAGAGGCTGTGGGCCGAGGAGGGAGGGAAGCGTGACATCAGGAGTGGGGAGCCGGGCAGGGACCCCTTGCTGTCCTGTTTCACTACTATTCAGATGGAGCCGTGGGGGACGGCTAGTTGTTACTAAGAACAGAATCTGTAATTTACTGCACTTTGAAAAATCCCTACTGAAGGAAGAACATAAAATTCAGAATTTGAACTAAAAGATGTTTAATCAAGCAAGCCCACTGAAAAATAAATGCAGTTTTATGCCTAATAATTGCAATATTAATAAATACAATTATTTTACACAAAAACTAGTTCATCCATTTTCACGTTTGCTTGTTCCAATTCAAGGTTACAGGGGCTGAAAGGTCCAGGAGTTGTCGCATCACCTATACAGCATCAGGGATCCAAACCATCAGTCATATGTAAAATCTAAACAAATGCATCTCAGTGTTTTAGTACCTGGTGTTTTTTGTGCTTTTTATTAATCTTGTTCTGTATCTCATTTTTCTATATTAAATTTGTAAATGTTACTTATTGGGTAAACATTTTATGTCGTAACAGGAAATTAATTAAGTACACCATGTTGGACTTTCACTTTGAGCATTTTAATGATGGCCATGTTCAAAGTTGATGTAACCTTTCTGTATTGCCTAAGAAAGCGCTAGCATAGCATTGCTCTTTAAAAATGCATAACATAAAATTTAAAATGAAACACGACATTCTCAGACTCACTTAATCAGATATACGAATATGAGAGGGCTGGAATCTACACACATAGCATTAGGCAAAGGCAGGACCCCCCCTAGACAACTGGCAATTCCATTATGAAGGCCCAAATGGGAATTGCCAGTGCAGCTAATTAACACCTTTTTTTGGGGATATGCACAGGAAAAGCAGAGAACCCCAGGACAGGGTCACACAGGGAGGACATGCAAAGTCCAGGCAGACAACAGCAGGGCGTGGGACTTGAACGATGGATGTTGGCTCCTTAAAGCAGCAGCTCCCACCACTGTGTTACCCAAAATAAAGCTTTCAAGAGCTGACCAAACTAATTTAGCCTCCCAGAACTCCGATGAACTTGGTAGACAGCTGTAACGTTGAACAGTTAAAAAATATAAACTGCTCAAAAAAATCAAAGGAACTCATTTTAATCCGAGTATAGCATCAAGCCAGTGACACTTCTGGGCTATTGATGTGGTCCGTTAAGTAGCAGAGGGGCTTGTTCATCAGTTTCAACTGCTTTGGGGCAGTAGATGGGCAACAATGAGATGACCCCCAAAACAGGAATGAATGGGTTAACAGGTGGAGGGAGGCCACTGACATTTTTTCCTCCTCATCTTGTTTGTCACTCATTTTCCATTTGGCTGCGGTCAGTGTCACTACTGGTGGCATGAGGCCATACCTGGACCCTACAGAGTTGGCACAGGTAGTTCAACCCCTCCAGGATGGCAGGCACATCAATATGTGCCTCCCATTGCTAGAAGGTTTGCTGCCTCTCCCAGCACAGTCTCAAGGGCCTGGAGGAGATTCCAGGACTGGCAGAGACTACAAAGTGACCTCCAGCAGGCAGGCCTGCCACTGGTGTGAATGACTCTGAGCAATCAGAAACAAACTTCATGAAGGTGGCCTGAGGGCCCGACATCCTCAAGTGGGCACCGTGGAGCTCGATTTGCATTTGCCACAGAATACCAGAATTGGTGCCCTGTGCTTTTCACAGATTAGAGCAGGTTCACCCTGAGGACATGTGACAGACGTGAAAGAGTCTGGAGAAGCCGTGGAGAACGTTATGTTGCCTGTAACATCATTCAGCATGACTGGACTGGTGGTGGGTCAGTGATGGTCAGTCTGGGGAGGCATATCCATGGAGGGACACACAGACCTCTACAGGTGAGACAACGGCACCTTGACTGCCATTAGCTATCAGGATGAAATCCTTGGACCCATTATCAGACCCTATGCTGGTTCTTCCTGGTGTACGACAATGCTGGCCTCATGTGGTGAGAGGATGAAGGAACTGATACCATTGACTGGCCTCCCCCCACGCTCACTCGCCTCACCGCAATCCAATAGAACACCTCTAGGTGGGACATTATGTTTGAGCCAATCCGACACCTCAGCCTGTCCAGGAGCTCAGTGATGCCCTGGTCCAGATCTGGGAGGGGATCCCCCAGGACACCATCTGTCATCTCATTAGGACGTTGTCAGGCATGGTGGGCGGCATACAAACTACTGAGGTGGATTTGGAGTTTCTGCAATAACATTTCGGCAAAATGGACTCGTCTGTCTGCCTGCCAGACGCATCATTTTTTCACTTTCATTTTCAGAGTGTCCTGCTGTCGGTTCATCATTTTCATTTCAATCCTTTTGTTTCTCACACATCACCACATCAGTCCATAGCAGTAGTGGTAGCCAGCAGGATTTCTTTTTTCCCAATGAGATCTGATGTGTTTTCAAAGTGTTCCTTTCATTTTTTTGAGCAGTGTCTTTACAATCCCTTTGGGGGCTTTTTTTCTGTTTTTTTTTTTTAAATCAACTTTATGGAACTTGGAGTAGGTGGAGAATTCCAGTTGTTTGGCTCGAATAAGGACCGACTTTATGTAACAACTTACAGTATCTCACAAAGTGAGCACACCCCTCACATTTCTGTAAATATTTTATGATATCTTTTCATGGCACAACACTGAAGATATGACACTGTGATCCAATGTCCAGTAGTCCGTGTACAGCTTGTATAATAACAGTCTGCTGTCCCCTCAAAATAACTCAACACACAGCCATTAATGTCTAAACCGCTGGCAGCAAAAGTGAGTCCACCCCTAAGTGACAAATGTCCAAATTGTGCCCAAAGTGTCAGTATTGTGGCTGCCAACCATTATTTTCCAGTACTGCCTTAACTCTCTTGGGCATGGAGTACATTAGAGCTTCACAGGTGGCCACTGGACTCCTCTTCCACTCCTCCATGATGACATCAAGGAGCTGGTGGATGTTAGAGACCTTGTGCTCCTCCACTTTCCATTTGAGGATGCCCCACAGATGCTCAATAGGGTTTAGGTCTGGAGACATGCTTGACCAGTCCAGCACCTTTACCCTCAGTGGTCATCTTGGAGGTGTGTTTGGGGTTGTTATCATGTTCAGTTTCCAAAGGGAGAGGATCATATGGTCTGCTTCAGTATGTCACAGTACATGTTGGCATTCATGGTTCACTCAATGAGCTGTAGCTTCCCAGTGCCCGCAGCTCTCATGCAGCCCCAAACCACGACACTCCCACCACCATGCTTGGCTGTGGTCAAGACACACTTGTCTTTGTACTCCTCAACAGGTTGATGCCACACACTCTTGACATCATCTGAACTAAACAAGTTAATTTTGGTCTCATCAGTTTTAGTAATCCATGTCCTTAGTCTGCTTGTCTTTCTTGTGCATCATCTTTAGAAGAGACTTCCTTCTGGGACAAATTTGATGCCATGTGCGGCGGGCGTATGGTCTGAGCACTGACAGGCTGACCTCTGCAGCAATGCTGGCAGCACTCATACATTTATTTTCAAAAGACAATCTCTGGATATGACGCTGAGCACGTGGCACTCAGCGTCTTTGGTCGACCGTGGCGAGGCCTGTTCTGAGTGGAGCCTGTCCTGTTAAACCTGTCGCTGTGTGGTCTTGGCCACCGTGCTGCAGCTCAGTTTCAGGGTGTTGGCCATCTTCTTGTAGCCTCGGCCATCTTTTTGTAGAGTAACAATTCTTTTTTTCAGATCCTCAGAGAGTTCTTTGCCATGAGGTGCCATGTTGAACTTCCAGTGACCAGTATGAGAGAGAGTGTGAGAGCGATGACAGCAAATGTAACACACCTGAGACCTTATAACACTAACGAGTCACATGACACCGGGGAGGGAAAATGGCTACTTGGGCACAGTTTGGACATTTGTCACTTAGGGGTGGACTCGCTTTTGTTGCCAGCGGTTTAGACATTAATGGCTGTGTGTTGAGTTATTTTGAGGGGACAGCAGACAGACACTGTGATACAAGCTGTACACGGACTACTGGACATTGTGTCAAAGTGTCACATCTTCAGTGCTGCCCCATGAAAAGACAGAATAAAATATTTACAAAAATGTGAGGGGTGTACTTACTTTTGTGACATACTGTATATGAAATAACTTCTCCCATTATTCAAGACACTGCAGGGAGGGATGTTAATAAATGGGGTTGGGAAGAGGGGTATTCATTTATAAATGGTGAGGACATCTGTTTGGTGATGAGTGAGATGGAGATTGTGTTTAAAAGGGAAAGAGGGCAGGATTGTGAATGTGGCAGGATATAACAATAGGAAAGGATCTTCAGCAATTAATGTCATAGTAAGTTGTGCAATGACATAGCAAAAGAAAAAGGAAGCAAACTACTGTAGTTAGAAAGAAAGCAGATTGTTTCCTTGTTTGCTTTGGCCGTGTGCTCCGGTGCGGAGATTAAGACACACAGTTTGGTAAAGGAAATGGAATCCGAGAGAAAAACAGACCCTCCTGAGCAAGTCAGATTCCCGTTTCTCTTCCTCATATCACTTCCAGTTATAAGCATTTCCTCCACAAGGTGGAGCTTTGACATAATAGTAGAGCGCATTTTGAAAAAAAAAAACAAACAGGAAAGAATGAGAAACTAAACTAAAAATACCAGAAGTGCTTCTTCCCAAGGGGAAGTGACCAAGTCAGGTGAAAAACAGCTTTTGTGGTGGAGCAGTAAAAACAGGAGAGAAGCACATAAGAAATGTTACTAAACAGACATGAAAATCGGTCCGTCAAGCTTTAAAACCATGAGGGGCAGCAGATGAAATGGGAAGAGAAGACACAGTTGAACCGAACCCTTTGCATGTAAACAGCAGGTAAGGTCTTTAAATCTGTTACTGCAAGCAGTGGAAAAATCTGAATGTAGGCATTGAAGCAATCGCTTTAGGAATTCTCAACCTTACGATGTTAAGAATTAATGGAAATTCAACCAATCCTAGATACTGCACTTTACTAACAGTGCCAATCAGTGAAACGCTTTTGTGGGTCTTCAAAGTGTGTAGCAAAATAAAATTCAGAATTTGAACTAAAAGATGTTTAATCAAGCAAGCCCACTGAAAATAAATGCAGTTGTATGCCTAATAATTCTAATATTAACAAATACAATAATTTTACACAAAATGTAGTTCATCCATTTTCACGTTTGCTTGTTCCAATTCAAAGTTACATGGGCTGAAAGGTCCAGGAGTGGTCACCCTATACAGCATCGGGGATCCAAACCATCAGTCATACGTACAATTTAAATAAATGTATTGCTGTGTTTTAGTAACTGGTGTTTTGTGCTTTTCATAAAATCTTCTTCTGTATCTCATTTTTCTCTATTAAATTTTTAAATGTTACTTATTGGGTAAATATTAAATGTCGTAACAGGAAATGAATTAAATCAAGTTCACCATGTTGGACTTCCACTTTGAACGTTTTAATGATGGCCATGTTCAAAGTTGATGTAAACTTTCTGTATTGCCTAAGAAAGTGTTAGCATAGCATTGCTCTTTAAAAATGCATAACATAACATTTAAAATGAAACATGATATTCTGAAACCTGCTTAATCCGATTTCAGAATATGAGAAGGCTGGAGTCTTCACACATAGCATTAGGCAAAGGCAGGACCCCCCCTAGACAACTGGCAATTCTGTTACGTAGGGCCAAATGGGAATTTCCAGCTCACCTAATTAACACCTTTTTTTGGGGGATATGCACAGGAAAAGCAGAGAACCCCAGGACAGGGTCACACAGGGAGGACATGCAAAGTCCAGACAGACAACAGCAGGGCGTGGGACTTGAACGATGGATGTTGGCTCCTTAAAGCAGCAGCTCTAACTACAGTGTTACCCAAAATAAAGCTTTCAAGAACTGGCCAAACTAATTTAGCCACCCGGAACTCCTATGAACTTGGTAGACAGCTGTAATGTTGAACAGTTAAAAATATATTTACAATCCCTTTTGAAGCTTTTTTTCTGTTTATTTTTGAACTCAACAATGGAAAAATCTGAATATAGGCATTAAAGCAATTGCTTTAGGAATTCAGAACCTTACGATGCTAAGAATGAATGGAAATTCAACCAATCCTAGTACTGCATTTTACTAAAAGCGCCAATCAGCGAAACGCTTTTGTGGGTCTTCTGAGTATGTAGCTTGTTTTTAGATTAGATTAGATTATTTATTTATAAAAGCACATTTAAAACAACAAAGTGCAGTACAAAAAAGCATTAAAATAAACACAATACAAACAATCATGCAAAAGCAGATTAATAAAACAACCAATTGTAACATCCACCACAATCCCATCATACACAATGAAAGACAGAAGAAAACAAGGAAGGTCTTAAGCCGACTTTTAAAAACCTCGACAGAGGACGAAGACCTGATGTGCAGAGGTAACTCATTCCAAAGCCGTGGAGCAACAACTGAAAAAGCTCGGCCTCTCCTCGACATTAGCCGAGATCCTGGCACTACAAGGAGCAGTCGTCCAGATGTATCAATACGAATAAAAGGCAAAGCCCTCACTGACTGACTGACTCACTGACTCATCACTAATTCTCCAACTTCCCGTGTAGGTAGAAGGCTGAAATTTGGCAGGCTCATTCCTTACAGCTTACTTACAAAAGTTAAGCAGGTTTCATTTCGAAATTTTACGCATAATGGTTATAACGGTCAACAACGTCCGCCATGTTGAACTTTCTTATTTATGGCCCCATCTTCACGAAATTTGGTAGGTGGCTTCCCTGAGCTAACCAAAACCGATGTACGTACTTATTTCGGTGGTATGACACCACTGTCGGCCGCCATATTGAACTTTCCAACGGTCTTTGTTACTTATGGGCCCATCTTCAAGAAATTTTGTACGCGGGTTCCCAGCGCTAACTGAATCCTACTTACGTACATATATACGTCCATAGCCTGCAGCTCGGTCACCGTGTGAGGCGGCGTTGGGTCCCCATCTCAATGCCTCTCACATTGTTGGCTGCCTGCCTATATAAGGCCATCCGTCGCTCCAGTCTCTACATTCCCTTCCTTGTTTCGCCATGGGATTCACGTCTCCCTGCTGATAACTGCAGCCTTTTTATTTAATCCACAGCTTCTCCGCTGTTTTATTGTTCATTTATTATGATTATAGTTATTGTGCAGGTATTTTAGACTTACATTACATTGTTCAGGTCCCCATTTCCTTTATCGTTCCAACCGTACCCCCATTAACATGTCTATCGAGGTGATCACCATCGATCAGAGAACTGTCACTTACCGAGTGGTTTCCATGCCCAGAGATGGCGCCTGCCTTTTCCATTCTCTGTGTTACATATTGCACGGCCATATCAGGCTCACTCTTGATATCCATTGTGTCTTATGTATTGAATGACTGGACAGGTTCAAGGTGTGGACTGATGACGGTACAGGAGATAATTAGACTACACAGGAGCACTAGAAGAGTCAAATGCTTAAGCCCTTCACCTATGGTTCTGCATGTGAGTTGATGGTTGCCGCTGAATTGTTCGGTTGTCGCTTTCAAGTGTACCGAAATGGCCAAATATTTTACACCTTTCGACAACCGCCAATGCCTCTTAAACATCTTAGATTGACAGGTGATGATTTGAGTAGTGGACACTTTGATGTTTATGAATGTTTAAACTCTCAAAAGCTGGATGTGATTTTATCGATGAAACTGGTTGTGTGCTTACAACGCTTGACAGATGCCGAATGTCACTTCAACACAACAAATCCTGCAAATACTGTTGTAATTGAAACAAACCATGAAACTCAAACCGATTACGACAGCAGCAATCCAAGCTGTGAGATTTGAGACAAGATTGCTGTTCACATGGCCGACTGTACATTGCATGCTCAAGAGTAAGCTCAGCGCACAGCTTGGTCAGATTACAACCGGAGGGCCGAACTCACAATGTGGTATACAAAGAGATCCTTAACAAATAATTATTGGGATATTTTCACTCAGTTTAAAAAGGTTTAATTTTCTTCTTAATAAAAATTTTAAGGCAGTACTTCGCCGCTGCGAAGCGCAGGTATTTTGCTAGTTGTTCAATAAAAGGCATTGATAATCATAAGAGTACAGGTCCAATCTGTCAGTTCTTGTTTTAGCTAAAGGTATATCAAACCCATTCCCTAGCATTCTGTTATTTAAGTCATTAAAAATTGTTAGGCTCCATGAAAGTTGATGATTAATTCTCACTTGAGGGAAAAAACCAGTGAATAGTCCTGGTCCTTATCATCTCTAGGAATGACACTTGATAGCAGTATATGTCTCTCTATTATAAAAGGAAATCCTGAGACGAGACTTTTTCAAAGAGATAATTTCAAGTCCCGTGAGATGAGATTTTGGCTATGAGATTTGTTCAAGTCCTGCCCTCCTCTCAACCATATTCAACCACACACACGGGCTTCTCACCTCTCACTCGTGTCAATGCCTTTGCCAGACGCAGTTCCTGTGCTCCCAGCTCTTATAAATTTTTACGTTTTCCTCACTTTAAGTTCCCAATAAAAGAAGACTTATGTCCAAACCTTATTGAAGAATTTCATCCCGAAGGGTTATCAACAGAAGAAATGAGCACCGAGAAACGATGAAGTCAAACAAATTAATGAGAAAATTGTCAATCGGTTACACGGCAAATCGGTTAAATGCACATCAATAGACTATGCTGAAGCAGTTGGTGGTGATGGTGAGGAACACGAAAACATCAACATACAATATCACGAAGAATATCTACAAATGTTAACACTGTCCGGTCTTCCACCGCATGAATTACTGTAGAAAGAAGGATGTATCCAAGAAAGGCAATGTAGTACATCTTCAGGGGATAACGTGAGACATCAAAGGAGATATCAATATGCCATTCATATTAAAATTTTTACAGTTTCCCGTTCGAATAGCTTTGGCAAAGACAATTAACAAATCACAGAGACAAACACTCGCAAAAAGTTGGTTTATTTATTTGAAAGAAAGAAACAAAATTCACTCATGGGCAGTTACAGTGATCCCCCGCCTATCGCAGAAGTTACGTTGTAGACCCATCAGCGATATCTGAAAATCCGTGATATAGAAAGACCATATAAATAAACATTTTTTTATAGTTTAAGCCTTAAAATACCCCTCCCACACGCCGTAAACGCATGTAAACTTATTAAAACACACTTTGTAAACACATATGATATGTGGATGTCGGGCTAAGGATATGAGTAACATAATCATATAATAGTAATATAATAAAAATAATGTAGCGTACCGTTAATTCATTCAAGCCGTAATGGCAAGCGACATCCATGTAACGCTTTCCTTCCCTTCTTGGAAGATGCAGGACGCTTGGGAGCCATCGTAGGGCTTAAAACAAAACGAAAAGTTCACAAAAAGTTTGCTCACAACAATCGGACCACAAGCAAGGTACGCGATACGCAGAGACCCACGCTTGCTGTTCTTCTGAGATTACACCACGTTAGCAGCAGCAAAGCCCCCTAGTGGGGGAAAAAAAAAGAAGCTTGAAGGTGCAACTTAAGGGTCGGCCTGTTGTTGTGACATTTAATGAGGCATCAGTAAATATTTATCGGTTTATTTGGAAGAAGTTACTTTCACTTGGCAATGGGGACACTTTATTGATTCCTCTTTTGATCCAGGACAGATTTTTACAGAAGGATTGTGGTGCTTTTTTTGTTTAAAAAATGTAATGAGCGTCATTTTAAAGTATTAGAGGAACTCCTGATTTACAGATGCATGGACACTATCAACAGTTCAAACGGCTGAGGTTTGCTAGACTGTTAGGTTTTCATCGAGCGTCAAGTGTGGGTCCTTAACATGTTGTACCATCTGGTCAGCCCCAAATCCCCAAATATAAACCCAATGTTAAAAACGTAGATGATGATGATCTTGGATTGTTGGTCACTGCAAACTGTAGTCACACAGCAGGAGTTTAGATAAAAGAGGACCCATTAATCAAAGTAAGTGCTTAACTACAGCAGACTATTGAGACATACAGCATGTGAGCAAATGTCGTGTGATATCTGCCGGCCAGGGACTCTCAACCCGTTATTCTTGGCATACTCTCTTCAGGAAATGAATGTTATGAAATACCACAATTTGTTCATTCTTAAATTGTTAAGAACTCAACTCTTAGGCACAAACAACTAAACATGATGTTTCTTCAATTCCCCCCATCCCTTACATTTTAAAAGGTGATTACTGACAGTCTATATGTAGGTGTGTGTCTTTTAATCATTTTTATGTAAGACAAATGATAATATTTATCTTTGAGTGATTAAGGAGGCTAGCGAGTATAGATACAAACCTCTGACACATATTTTTAGGAAGTCATTAGAGACACTAGAGACATTCTGAAGGACTGGACATTGGGAAATATTATCCCATTATCTAAAAAGGGTGACCAGGCAAACCAAGCAACTATAGGCTAACAAGCTTAATGTGCATCACTGGTAAATTAATGGAAGGGATTATTAAGGATAAGATTAGGCAACACCTGGCAAGGACAGGAATTATTCTGAACAGTCAGCATGGGCTCAGAAGAGGGAGGTCGTGTTTTATCAAAATGCTGGAATTCTATAAGGAGGCAACAAAAGGATACGATCAGAGTGGAGCAGACTTTCAGAAAGCATTTGATGAGGGGTCACATGAGAGGGTGGGCATCAAGTTAAAAGAAGTGGCAGTTCAGAGTGTGGTGTGTGCAGAATTGGCTCAGACACAGGAAGCAGAAGGTGAACCTCATCAGAATTGGCTGAAACTAAGAGTGGTGACCAGCAGGGGTCAGTGCTAGGGCCCACTACTATTTTTAAAATGCAGTGATACCTTGAGATATGAGTTTAATTCGTTCCGTGACCGAGCTCGTAAGTTAAATCAATTTTCCCCCATTGAAATTAATTGAAATGAGATTAATTAATTAATGTGAATTTCCCCTTGGGATTAATAATGTATCTATCTATCTATCTAATTTGTGCCAGCCCCCAAAAAACCACCCCAATTTTTGTTAAATGTTTTCAACGCAAGAAAAATGTAGTTATAATGAACAAACATTGTATACAAATAAAATAAAACCTAATACATAAAAGAGAATCTAAAGAAATAAACAGATGTTGGCGAAGCCGATTAGCGTATTGTAATGTTTTTTTTTTCACTTCACTTTTGCTTAACTTAATTTTCTTCTTCATTAGTTTTTTTTTCTTTTCTGCCACGCTTTCGTCACTTTCATTCTCAAGGCGTTTCAATACAAACCTATCCAAGGAGCTGTGTTTAGTCCTCCCCATTAGAATGTTTCTGAAATGATTCAGGCAAGTGTCATTAAATAGCGCCACTGCACGACCAGTTGTAACTTTTTCACGGTGTTTCTTTTCTTTAAGTTCGTAAACTTTTTTCCACATTGCAAACACTTCCTTTATCTCACCTTAAGAGATAACCTCCTCCGCGATACCGATCTGCTGCAGAACAAGTATGGTGCCGCGTTTGTAGTTCCGTCAACAACTCCGTCGTCAGTTCCTTGGAATGTGAGGGGACAAGCTCTTCGATGGCTCGTATCTCAAATTTTGGCTCATAACTCAAGGCAATAAATTGATCTAGTGACGGCTCGTATCTCAAAAAACTTGTACGTTGGGGCACTAGTATCTCAAGGTACCATTGTGTATATATATATATATATATAATATATATATTATATAATATATATAATATATAATATAATATAATATATATAATATAATGTATATACTGTATATATATAAAATATAATGTATATATATAATATATATATATATATATAATGTACAGTATATACATAATAATATATATAATATATATAATAATATATATACATATATATACAGTGGTGTGAAAAACTATTTGCCCCCTTCCTGATTTCTTATTCTTTTGCATGTTTGTCACACAAAATGTTTCTGATCATCAAACACATTTAACCATTAGTCAAATATAACACAAGTAAACACAAAATGCAGTTTTTAAATGATGGCTTTTATTGTTTAGGGAGAAAAAAATCCAAACCTACATGGCCCTGTGTGAAAAAGTAATTGCCCCCTTGTTAAAAAAAGAACCTAACTGTGGTGTATCACACCTGAGTTCAATTTTCAGGCCTGATTACTGCCACCCCTGTTTCAATCAAGAAATCACTTCAATAGGAGCTGCCTGACACAGAGAAGTAGACCAAAAGCACCTCAAAAGCTAGACATCATGCCAAGATCCAAAGAAATTCAGGAACAAATGAGAACAGAAGTAATTGAGATCTATCAGTCTGGTAAAGGTTATAAAGCCATTTCTAAAGCTTTGGGACTCCAGCGAACCACAGTGAGAGCCATTATCCACAAATGGCAAAAACATGGAACAGTGGTGAACCTTCCCAGGAGTGGCGGCTGACCAAAATGACCCCAAGAGCGCAGAGACGACTCATCCGAGAGGTCACAAAGACCCCAGGACAACGTCTAAAGAACTGCAGGCCTCACTTGCCTCAATTAAGGTCAGTGTTCACGACTCCACCATAAGAAAGAGACTGGGCAAAAACGGCCTGCATGGCAGATTTCCAAGACGCAATCCACTGTTAAGCAAAAAGAACATTAGGGCTCGTCTCAATTTTGCTAAGAAACATCTCAATGATCGCCAAGACGTTTGGGAAAATACCTTGTGGACTGATGAGACAAAAGTTGAACTTTTTGGAAGGCAAATGTCCCGTTACATCTGGTGTAAAAGGAACACAGCATTTCAGAAAAGAACATCATACCAACAGTAAAATATGGTGGTGGTAGTGTGATGGTCTGGGGTTGTTTTGCTGCTTCAGGACCTGGAAGGCTTGCTGTGATAGATGGAACCATGAATTCTACTGTCTACCAAAAAATCCTGAAGGAGAATGTCCGGCCATCTGTTGGTCAACTCAAGCTGAAGCGATCTTGGGTGCTGCAACAGGACAATGACCCAAAACACACCAGCAAATCCACCTCTGAATGGCTGAAGAAAAACAAAATGAAGACTTTGGAGTGGCCTAGTCAAAGTCCTGACCTGAATCCAATTGAGATGCTATGGCATGACCTTAAAAAGGCGCTTCATGCTAGAAAACCCTCAAATAAAGCTGAATTACAACAATTCTGCAAAGATGAATGGGCCAAAATTCCTCCAGAGCGCTGAAAAAGACTCATTGCAAGTTATCGCAAACGCTTGATTGCAGTCATTGCTGCTAAGGGAGGCCCAACCAGTTATTAGGTTCAGGGGGCAATTACTTTGCCCATACGCATGCGCCGCACTGTCACCATGCTGGCCTCTGTTGAGAGTTGATTCACAATAAAATAAAATAAAAATAAAAACAGGAATAACCTTGGAGGTCAATCATCACCCCACAAGCAGATAGTAGATGTCATGTAGTATACGTGTACCAAATTTCAGGTCAATCTGTCAAACGGTTTGCGAGCTACAGGTGATTTAAAATCCTGGACAGACAAACGGACAGCCACGGTAGCGTATTATATAAGAAGAAGATGATTTAGACAGGAATATAAGTAACCAGCTGCTTACGTTTGCAGATGATACCAAAATAGGTGGATTGGTAGATAATCTGAAATCTGTTGAATCATCACAGTGGGACTTGGGTGGCATACAAGTCTGAGCATATTTGTGGACAATGAAATTTAATGGAAGTAAGTGTAAAGTATTACATGGAGGAATTAAAAATGTTAGGTTTGAAAACTGAATGGGAGGTCTGAAAATCAAAGGTACACCTTATGAGAAGAACATAAGAGTTGTAGAGGAATCGACGCTATCAACTTCTAGACTGTGTTCAGAAGCCATTAAGAAGGCTAACAGAATGTCAAGTTTTGTAACACACTGGTGAGGCCTCATCTCGAGTCCTGTGTGTAGTTTTGTTCTTCAGACAACAAAAAGGACATAGCAGCGCTAGAAAAAGCCCAGAAAGAGGGACCAGGCTGATTTCAGGGCTTCAGGGGATGAGTTATGAGGAAAGATTAAAAGAGCTGAGCCTTTACAGTTGAAGTAAAAGGAGACTATGAGGAGACGTGACTAAACTGTTTAAAATTATGAAGGGAATAAAATCCAGTGGATCGAGACGGTGACTTTAAAATGAGTTCACAAGAACACGGGGACACAGTTGGAAGCTTGTTGACGGTAAATTTTGCACAAACATTAGGAAGTTTTTCTTTACACCAAGAACCACAGACACATGGAATCAGTGACCAAGCAGAGTGTTGAAGAGCAGGACTTTCAATTCGCAACTTGAAGTTATTTTGGAAGAATTAGGTGGATAGGACTGGCAAACTATTTTGGGTGGAATGGCCTGCTCTCATCTAGAATTTTCAAATGTTTTAATGTTCAAATTATGTTTTAATGCAAGAACAGCAGAGTGCTTTGATATGGAATAAAAACAGAAAGCCTAAAATGTCAATATATTTAATATAAATAAAAAAGATATTGTTACCGATGAAATGAGATCAAAAGAAGCATCCACCAATTACAATGTGTTAAGATACATTATCTAGATGCCCTGGGACACATCTTCAGTGATGTTCTTGGGGTCATGGTGATGTTTCAGGTTTTTAAACATCAGACACCCTCAGCCCAGGAGACCCAGATGGTGTGGCGGGTGGTTTGGATCAAGCACCAACCAGTAGCAGCCACCATAGATCAGACCCTCTTAATCCAAAGCCACCTGGTGATTTTCTCTGTGGCTTCATTCACCGATTTACTGGACTAGCTCCTTGCATCTCCTGTAACACCCAGTTGATTCAGGACTGAACATCCTACGACCCTTTACAGCCCACCTCTATGGGCACACAGAGTATCTTCTAACCTTCTCCACCAGTTCCTGGTACTTTGCACGTTTCTTGTTGTTTGCTTCTTCCATACACTCTTTCTCGTGCACTGTGAGTTCCAGCATGATCAGAGATGATGACGATCATGGCTGCAGTGATGTCATAACAATATGTTGTGGAAACTTCAGCTGTTAATCCAGGTCAACATGCAGCCGCCAGTCAGGGCCCACAGAGAGGAGGCCCCTCATCAATTTTAGTTGTCAGTAGGGTTTCTCTCCAGCTTTCACAAACAAGATCTTCTTTATGGTGTGATGGTACTTGCTGGACCAGATAGCAGTGGCTATACTTTTAGCAACTGCCCAGAGCACCTGCTCATAGCACCAGTGGTGCTGGCCTCCCTCCAAGGACCTTTGGGCAGCTGCTGAGGAGATGTTCTAAGGATCCTCTTCCAGGGCGCTGTCTCACTTTTGCCCCAGATGTGTTTGTTTGCTGGGCTAAATAGGACATCATAGACACATCCTTTCCGGCAGTCACAGGATTTGAACAAGCAGCCATTTGAGGTATATTTATTTAAAAACTATAACTCAGAGACAAACTTTAAAACGTCACTTAATTTCTTAAGAAAGTCAACCTCAGCAAGGCTGCCGTGGACCCCCAAGCACAGCATGCCAGCCCCTCAGAAGGCCACAACACCCAGTTTAAATACCCCTGGGAAAAGCTTCTAATGCTCCACGATTTTTGTTTTATAGCATTCAATGGCTACATTTTTACTTGTCTACTAATCACTTTTAATATCATTATCTCCTACCAGGCTAACACAATTATCTAAGGTGATTGACAAACACAATTGTTCACATTCATTTTTTAGAACTGCAGTTCAAGCAGTTTAATTGACCTACTCATGGTCACACAGTAAGATGGAGGTGAGAAGTGAACGACATGTAATTATCATTACTTTTTCTTTTGTTTTGGCCGCTACACCACACTGCTTAGCCTTCCACAGAATCTACAGGGGAAAAAAATGATCTGTTAGTACTAAAAATACTTAACATGTAGGGCTCTATAATTTCCACGGAATCACGGAACTTACGCATAAAACCGGATTTTAGATTTAAAAACGGAAATGTGCAGAATTTAGAGAGACTGTTACAGACCTTCCCAATAAATTAAACGATTGAATAATCTGCAGTTCCGACAATCAGATACTATTTCCTAGTTTGTTGTTTTTGAAGCGAAAGCAATTCTTCGTAGAAATCCAGTCGTGCCACTATCTATTTGTGTGTGTGTTTCATGTATGTTTTCTCGTTAAGGGCACGCAAATTAGCCAGCTGCACGAGACAGAAATGTCGAAGCGAGCAGGATCAGATACTCTAAATACATCGAAAAAACTAAGAGACACGAGCTTAAACTTAAATTAAGGGCACAACGACTTTTACGAATCTGAAAAACAACTTTTCTGCAAGTTTTGCCAGCATACCATAGACTGGACACGAAAAGATACTTTGGAGATTCAGACATATTGTTCGAAAAAAATGATGAAGATGCGTCCTTTCTTTATTAAGCATTGTGAACAAGGAGGCGTGCTGCCAGAAAATGAGAGCAGTCCTCGTCAAACTCACTTGCCCCGTGTCTTTGAACAACATATGGACGCCGTTCTTCGAAAGATTGGTGGCAAGAAAATGTATGTTGTAGTTGATGAAACCACAGATAGTTGAGAGCACACAGTCCTCAAAATATTGATAGGCGAATAAACATTTGGCTGTATGGTAATTCTTTTATGCAGGCAGGTCTAACTGTACGTGAAATTATATTTAACAGTCAGTGAACGGCACTCGTTGTTAATGGGTTCTCTTTTAAAATGAAAAACGATGTTTTGTGATTTAATATACGTTTTGCCTGGCAGTGACGAGGCACACAAGGTCCACATTTGCCTCTTCCGTTATAAACTCGGCCCCTACAAACCCGTGCAGAAGAGCAGGCGTCTTGTCTCCTCCGATGTAACGAGCCCTTAAATGCGAGTCTCTCTTTCTTTTTTTACTATTTAATTCCCGGATTTACCATCTTGTAGATTCATTAATTACAAAACAAAAGCAAACTATTTTAAGATATGCAGTAGGTGAAGCTACTGATGTAATGATGCATTTTCTCAATCTGTAAACATTTAAGGTTTAAGAATCATTTCAAATAATTTGCATAATTACAGGTAATGGAGACCAGGAGCCTCATGTATAAACGGTGCATATGCACAAAAATGTTGTGTACGCCTGTTTCCACGCTCACACTGCGAAGTATAAAACCTAAACTTGGCGTAAAGCCACACACATTTTCACGTTAGCTCAATCCCTGGCGTACACATGTTCTCCACTTGGTTTTGCGGACTGGCGGCACCCAGCACCAAAGCAGTGTTACTGTTCCAGCGTGGTTTCCTTTTCTTTTTTAGATCCACATCCCTGACGTGGCTTTATCAAATACACTGAAATTAACGGCATATTGTTTATTAGTTTAAGGCATTGGATTGTAATTAATCTGTAACAATATAATGGTCTACAGAATGGCCAAACTATTCTAAATACCATAACTGCACCTTCTTCGTCTATCATCTGCTCCCGTTAGGGGTTGCCACAGCAGATCCTCTTTTTCCATATTACTCTTATTGCACCAGTCAGAGTATTTATATCACTGTATCTGAGTGGGGAATCACAGATTTACAGCAGCTGATCGGAAAGAGAATTATCAGTATACAGCATCAAGCACACACTGCCTCAGTTATGCTGTCTATTGAACTGCTCTCATATGGCAAACGCTTCAGAGCCTTTCCTGTACGGACCACGCGGTTCACAAACAGTTTCATCACAAGAACTCTAAATGCACTCAATCAGCCATCAAGTGCTCCTTGTAGAATTGTTAGTACTTATAAGTATAATTACCTCACTGTAAACTTGTGATACAGTTATAATATTGCACAACCTGAGCCACTTTATAAAGCTCGTATTTACTTATGACAATATCATTTTTAAGATGAAATGCCGCAAAATATGTTTATTACATTATACAGATAAAACGTTAACGTCATTTAAATAATCTATATTGTTAATAATTAAACATGTGAGGATACGGTGTCAGAGCGCTAGCGACGATCTGGCGCCCCGTTCAGGGATTGTTCCTGCCTCTCGCTGTATTTTTGCTGGTGCTGACGCGACACTGGAAGGACAGATGGATAGAATAATTAAACACGTACTACAAACATATTTCAATGTTCCTTAAAAGTTTTGAAGAATCAGCGTTCTAAGCTTACAGATGGCTTTACATTTATTACAGGGCTGATTGTATGGCGATTGGTTACTTGGAGAAAGAAAAGGAAGAACAGGAATTGGGGGTTAGTACGTTTGAAAGAGACAGTACTGCTCCAATAAATTATTTCATCGAAGGTCGTGCATGGCGTAGCAAACATCTTGCGGGAGGCAGGAACAATCGCTGAACGAGTCACTATCACTGCGTCACCGTGTTCCCATGTTTAATAACAAGCTTTAACTCCTATCATCATGAAAATGATATCAAGTATACATCTCAGCACTTAAATTATTCAGAGAGCTGTAATATCACGAATGTAATGGATTCTGTGTCCTGTCGGAGGAAGAGAAAGCCCGTTTAAGAAGCACGTAGTGATTCACACACATAGAGCACATAGAAGATCAAATACAAAACAAAGTGTTTAATGTGCTACTTTAGTTACGATGGGATTTGATAAACTGGTATATTAAACGATTTTAGGGTGAAGTTTATGATGTTCTACTTTAATGACAAAATAAAACTATGTGATTAAAGTGGAAATTTCGAGATTAAAGTTTTCGAGCTTTTTTCTCACTGTGTCCCTATTTTTTTTCCTCTGCACCCTAATAAGTTTTCATATGACACTCAGACGGTGGGCTACAACTCGCCTTTTCACAGAAACTTTGATATCTGACAACTTCCTTTTTATTTCGGGCACTGTGCGACTTTATGAACTTGAGCTTTCGAGTTTCTCCGACACTCGATCAGCTCCCTTTTGTTGTTTATACCACTGTTTAAACCCAACAAATAGTATGTTTTTCTTTGCCTCCACTTGGTATTTGCTGAAATTCTTCCATTTTCTCTCTTACTTTTGCCATTGCCTTTTCACAGAATGCTGAGCTTAAGGGCTATTTATATTCATTTGCATATTCAAAAAGATGTAATTCTGGGAGGAGTTGGGGCGGGACAGCAGGCGCATGCACGTGCTTTACTTTTCATGCTGACCAGGATTTATGGAGCGGAAGAACGTGGAAGTTGGAGTTCGCACAGATTTATGCATCTGGATTTTTTGTGTGTACGAACATTTCTGCTTTTGTCCTTATGCCAAGTTTTAGTGTGAATTCTACGCACGCCGTTATGCACGAGGCCCCAGTACTTTTTGGCAGATGTTATCTTTATGGAGAGCTGCAACTTTTCCACCTTTTCACAGGCAGCACTTCAGTCCCTTCACAACCACCAGCTGAATCTTAGTGACGTTTTAGCAGCATACTGCTAGCATCATGGACGATCTGGGCTCCTACCTGATGAATGGAACTGCAAAATAAGGTTCAGCTGTGCTAGTGTGCTGTTTCATGAAAAGGAATGTACAGTTCCATTTCATTATTGTTTGTTTTGTTGTAGTTGTTACTACTTACAGTAAAAAAGAAAATTTGAATCAAGGAAAAATAAAACAGTGAAAACTAATAATCAAAAAAGAAAAAACGGAATTTGTGAAAAAATAAAATGGATTCCCTTGGGCCCTGTACATGTTGTGTGTAATATGTCTGGTCAATCACAAGCTACCGTATTTTACTTTGGTTTCTTCAGTGTAAAATTCAAACAGCCCCACAATGCCATTTAATATCCTTTTTGGGTTCACATATAAAACTTATCCATCAGTCCTCGTATGCACAGTACAAACTCCAAATACAAATATAAATGCATATTTTTAAATACAATGTGCCGGCTCTGCACATTAGTCTTTAGCAAACTGCGGAAATAACATTAACAAGAGACACCCCAACTGTTTTTCTTAACACTGTGAGAGATGGCCGGCAGCATATCCCGGCCAATACATTCAGGCTGATAGATGGAGTCCTCCCTGCAGCATGGAGGTGCCCCGGATTCCCGCAGGGCATCATGGGAGATGAAGTTCAACTTCATAGCCCTGCTGGGTGCCGTGGGTGCCATCGGAGGACAATGCAGGGAGACACAGGGATTTTTATTTTCCCTATATCCCGGAAGTACTCCCAAGTCACAAGGACGGACGAACAGAAGTACTTCCGGGCTGAAGAAAAATATGAATCTTCAAATATGAATCTGGTACTTTTACCTGGTGTCTGGATGTGTTGACCGTGGGTTTGGAGGAGCGATAGTGCCCTCTAGTGTCACACTCAAATAATTAATAATGCAAGGTAATACTAATACTTTAAAATACTCTCTTGCGCAAAAGTCTCAATGATGTTTGGCACGTCAAGTTGTCTGACATGCTTGTTTTCGCTTGAGAGTCCAGTCAAGCTGTCTTGCGACGTGGAGCTTCTGAGGTCATTTTTGATGGGTTTTAACTTGGAGCACAATCGTTCACATGCAGCAACAGTCATTGGCGTAGTCAGCAGTAACATGTAAGTCGTGCAAACGTCACTGAAAGTAGACAAGGGTGCACAGTGATCTATCAGCAACAGCTCAGCTACTTCAAAAACAGTCGACTTGGTTGGCAGGATGGATTGAAAACAAGCACGAAATGACAACAACTGAGTGCAAAACGCCGGTAAAATGTCAGTGCTATAGCATTCAACGAGAAGATCGGCAGCAGCATACAATTTATAGCCAGCTATCGAGCTCAGAGTTGATGGTAACAAGACACTGAACATTGAAGCCACTGCATCAAGACTGTGAAACCGCTGCTTTAGTTAAGTTATTCAAAATTTTTTTTTAAATCTATTTGGCCCCAAGTGGGCGCCCCAAGGTCCTTGTGCTTTGCGTAATCTGTTGCTACGCCAGTGCACACATTTGTATACTTGTGGCCATCAGATCCTGTTAAATTATGTACTGTACGTATCTGCTGAGGAATCCACTCAGTGTGTTGCTTCCCTCCAGCTGCTGTCCTCACTGCTGTGATGCAAACTCAGGACCTTGGGGATTGCAAGTAGTGCACCCCCTAAATGCTGTGTTAGCCTTCCCAAGACAGCACTGCTGGGATACAAACAGCAGATTCTACCGATGAGCTGTAGCTTATTGCCTCTAATCCTAACGTCCTGAGGAAAATGACAAAGGGGACTTGAGAACTTAAAAACAACTCAAAAAATACAATTATTTATACTACTGATTTTTTCAAAATTCTGAGTAAGAGAAAAAAAAATGACCAACTACCGTATATATGGATAAGTTCTCCCGCGAATAAGTCGGGGCTTGATTTTACTGTATAATTTCTGCTATTTTATAATGTCGGTCATATAAGTGGAATGCTGAAAACTCAAGCTATTGGTCCAAGAGATGACGATATGCTAACGCCCACCTGAGAGAGCAACCACGGAGCACACGCCCTTTTTTGTTTTCTATGTGGGTGTGGCAATGCGCTGTATCAGCGTGTACTCCTAACCTCTCTCTCTGTCTATTGTGCCTACGTGACCACATGGTGATACCCGAACTACTCCGGAGCGATGTTTGCAGTGGTGTGTAAACCTCACCACCTCATACACATTTATCGTAAGAGCATCCCTTATCTATGATGGAACATTCCATCAGAAGAAAATAAGAAGCTGGTTTTAAATTAAAAGTCGTTGAAGATGTGAAAAAAATTGGTAACGGTGCTGCTGCAACAAAATTTAATGCGTCTGAGAAACTGATGTGAGAGACTGGAGGAGGCAATTTTTGAATGGGCTTATAAGTCGGGGTCTGATTTTACAATAGATTTTTAAGGTTTCAAGACCCGACTTATACATGAGTATATACGGTAATAAAATAATTAGATAAATTTGGTTTAAATATGTACAGTACAGGCCAAAAGTTTGGACACACCTTCTCATTCAATGTGTTTTCTTTATTTTCATGACCATTTACATTGGTAGATTCTCACTGAAGGCATCAAAACTATGAATGAACACACGTGGAGTTATGTACTTAACAAAAAAAGGTGAAATAACCGAAAACATGTTTTATATTCAAGTTTCTTCAAAATGGCCACCCTTTGCTCTGATTACTGCTTTGCACACTCTTGGCATTCTCTCGATGAGCTTCAACAGGTAGTCACCTGAAATGGTTTTCACTTCACAGGTGTTCGAGAGAATGCCAAGAGAGAGTAAAAAAGTAATCAGAGCAAAGGGTGGCTATTTTGAAGAAACTAGAATATAAAACATGTTTTCAGTTATTTCACCTTTTTTTGTTAAGTACAGAACTCCACATGTGTTCATTCAGAGTTTTGATGCCTTCAGTCATGAAAATAAAGAAAACACATTGAATGAGGAGGTGTGTCCAAACTTTTGGCCTGTACTGTATATTACTGTCAATATTGTTGAGTACAGCGGCATTTTTACTTGCAAATGCTAAACACACAACACATTATCACTCTCCGGCACCATCCATGATTAGTGAATAGAACTATGAAAACTTCTGTCTTCCTCATGTTGAATTACTATACCTTACCACAAAAGGTCTCCATTAACTGGTGACCAATTGTGAAACTGGTCAGAACAAACACTTTATAGACACAGAGGACCCAGACTGTGGTCTGTATAAACATCTTTGCGAGCAGTGAAAGTGCCAGCCCTTGATGGTACACCAATTTGTTACAGGGCACTCTTACACACACACTTGACATGGACCAGAAAATGTACTGCTTTGCAAAGCCTGTACAGCAATATGTACTGCATGTGAATTAAGTCTACAGTCTAATGCTGTCGAAGCAGATTAGGCAGCACAGGCACCCTCAGTCCCAAAGAAGGCAATTGGAGTCTAAGGACAGTCAGCAGAATCAGGCTTTATTATACAGCACACATACAGACTCAATTCAGATGACTTGAGCCCCCAGTGATGGGCAAATCTTTTTTTAACTACAGTTCTTATCAAAATGTTTACCACACTCAGTACATGTGACACTCCTACCTGACTCCAATTTCCCGTCACCTTGGTTCTAGCTCTGATCAGTTCTACCAATAGTTTCTAGTCTAATGAGCATAATAGCACTTTATCTCATCCATTATGGCCACCTGGCAGGCCTTCTACTCTCCTTCAACCCGTCCAATTCCTGCCATCATTATATCTAGTCCTTGGCTCACGCTCGCCCCCTGGAGAAGAGGGGTCTTGCTTAGGAGTCACTCTCTTCACACTTGACCTCAACTCATGAAATATTAATAGCTTTACAGCTCGTTAAGAAATAATAAAAAAAAAACACAGGTGTACGCATTTTTAACCCTTATGTGCATTAAGACCTATAATGCTTGTTCTCATACATACTTTATGATTCTCTTTGAATATATGTAAGTCATTAGTTTTAAAAAATATGCTTTTAATATTTTTTTCTATAATGCCTGCTACAAATATATAGGGATATGTGTGCTATTGGACAGCCAAAATGTACTTTGCCTCAGGAGACATTATTTAATGTGCCAGCCCTGCAGCCGACTTTACATGTTGGATTTTTAGGACCATAGGACACTGTGCCACCCCCCCACAACCACCACCCCAATATTTCAGATACCCTCCTTAATATTTTGATCTGCAGCCAGGGCTGGCTGCAAGTTAACCTTTGGAGGGAATCTGCAGTGCACCGAGGCATTCATGAAGGTATGAAGGGAATATCCAAACTCCAGAGACAGAGAGACAGAGAGAGAGGGAGCCAGAGACAAAGAGAAAATCAGAGACACAGATATACTGTATATATATATATATATATATATATATCCATCCATCCATCCATCCATCCTCTTCCGCTTATCCGAGGTCGGGTCGCGGGGGCAGCAGCTTAAGCAGAGAGGCCCAGACTTCCCTCTCCCCGGCCACTTCTTCCAGCTCTTCCGGGAGAATCCCAAATGCGTTCCCAGGCCAGCCGGGAGACATAGTCCCTCCAGCGTGTCCTGGGTCTTCCCCGGGCCTCCTCCCGGTTGGGCGTGCCGGAACACCTCACCAGGGAGGCGTCCAGGAGGCATCCTGATCAGATGCCCGAGCCACCTCATCTGACTCCTCTCGATGCGGAGGAGCAGCGGCTCTACTCTGAGCCCCTCCCGGATGACTGAGCTTCTCACCCTATCTTTAAGGGAAAGCCCAGACACCCTGCGGAGGAAACTCATTTCAGCCGCTTGTATTCGCGATCTCGTTCTTTCGGTCACTACCCATAGCTCATGACCATAGGTGAGGGTAGGAGCGTAGATCGACTGGTAAATTGAGAGCTTTGCCTTACGGCTCAGCTCCTTTTCACCACGACAGACCGATGCAGAGCCCCATCACTGCGGATGCCGCACCGATCCGCCTGTCGATCTCACGCCCATTCTTCCCTCACTCGTGAACAAGACCCGAGATACTTGAACTCCTCCACTTGGGGCAGGATCTCTCCCCAACCCTGAGAGGGCACTCCACCCTTTTCCGGCTGAGGACCATGCTCTCGGATTTGGAGGTGCTGATTCTCATCCCAGCCGCTTCACACTCAGCTGCGAACCGATCCAGAGAGAGCTGAAGATCACGGCCTGATGAAGCAAACAGGACAACATCATCTGCAAAAGCAGTGACCCAATCCTGAGTCCACCAAACCGACCCCTTCAACACCCTGGCTGCGCCTAGAAATTCTGTCCATAAAAGTTATGAACAGAATGGTGACAAAGGGCAGCCCTGGCGGAGTCCAACTCTCACTGGAAACGGGCTCGACTTACTGCCGCAATGCGGACCAAGCTCTGACACCGGTTGTACAGAGACCGAACAGCTCTTATCAGGGGTCCGTACCCCATACTCCCGAGCACCCCCACAGGATTCCCGAGGGACACGGTCGAATGCCTTTTCCAAGTCCACAAAACACATGTAGACCGGTCGGGCAAACTCCCATGCACCCTCCAGGACTCTGCTAAGGGTGAAGAGCTGGTCCACTGTTCCCCACCAGGACTAAAACCACACTGTTCCTCCTGAATCCGAGGTTCACTATCCGACGGACCCTCCTCTCCAGAACCCCGAATAGACTTTTCCAGGGAGGCTGAGGAGTGTGATCCCTCTATAGTTGGAACACACCCTCCGTCCCCTTTTAAAGAGGGGACCACCACCCCGGTCTGCCAATCCAGAGGCACTGTCCCCGATGTCCATGCGATGTTGCAGAGACGTGTCAACCAAGACAGTCCTACAACATCCAGAGCCTTAAGGAACTCGGGCGTATCTCATCCACCCCGGGGCCCTGCCACCAAGGAGTTTTTGACCACCTCGGTGACTTCAGTCCCAGAGATGGGAGAGCCCACCTCAGAGTCCCCAGGCTCTGCTTCCTCATTGGAAGGCATGTTAGTGGGATTGAGGAGGTCTTGAAGTACTCCTCCCACCGACCCACAACGCGTCGAAGTCGAGGTCAGCAGCGCACCATCCCCACCATATACGGTGTTGACACTGCACTGCTTCCCCCTCCTGAGACGCCGGACGGTGGACCAGAATCTCCTCGAAGCCGTCCGAAAGTCGTTCTCCATGGCCTCTCCAAACTCCTCCCATGCCCGAGTTTTTGCCTCAGCAACAACCGAAGCCGCGTTCCGCTTGGCCTGCCGGTACCTATCAGCTGCCTCCAGAGACCCACAGGACAAAAAAGTCCTATAGGACTCCTTCTTCAGCTTGACGGCATCCCTCACCGCGGTGTCCACCAACGGGTTCGGGGATTGCCGCCACGACAGGCACCACCACCTTGCGCCACAGCTCCGGTCAGCCGCCTCAACAATAGAGGCACGGAACATGGCCCATTCGTACGCAATGTCCCCACCTCCCTCGGGACGTGGTTGAAGTTCTGCCGGAGGTGGGAGTTGAAGCTACTTCTGACAGGGGACTCTGCCAGCCGTTCCCAGCAGACCCTCACAACACGTTTGGGCCTACCAGGTCTGACCGGCATCTTCCCCCACCATCGAAGCCAACTCACCACCAGGTGGTGATCAGTTGACAGCTCCGCCCCTCTCTTCACCCGAAAGTGTCCAAGACATATGGCCGCAAGTCGGCGACACACCACAAAGTCGATCATGACCTGAGGCCTAGGGTGTCCTGGTGCCAAGTGCACATATGAACACCCTTATGCTTGAACATGGTGTTCGTTATGGACAATCCATGACGAGCACAGAAGTCCAATAACAAAACACCGCTCGGGTTCAGATCGGGGGGGCCATTCCTCCCAATCACGCCCTTCCAGGTCTCACTGTCACTGTATATATATATAAGAGAGAGAGTGAAAGACAGACAGAGAGAGAATCAGAGAGAGACAGATTACATATATATATATACTGTGTATATATATACACATACATATATATATATATATATACAGTATATACTGTATATATAGTATACATATATATATATATATATATATATATATATATATATATATATATAGAGAGAGAGAGAGAGAGAGAGAGAACCAGAATCAGTGAGAGAGAGAAACACAGAGCAACAGATATATATTTATATAACGTGTGCTACAGCCAATTTATTTTTTAGCTTACACTCATCCAAGAAGTCTCTGCAGTTATGCTGCATCATGCCGAGATGGTAAGCGTCTATATCAGAGTGCACTACAGAGGAGCTGTGGCTGCTGAACCAGCATGTACTTTATAAACGTGGGCAGGTGTGGCCATGACAGGAACCACCATTTTCCAGGTACCTCACTGGCATCTGAAATGGGCACTGAATTGGCTCCCCAAGGACTTGTACACATCAGAGCACAGAAGGCAGATGTCAAGGCCGTCCATCCTTTTGTTGTTGCCATGCTGGCAGCATCTTCCATTCATAGTATGGAACGGAGGCATTGTCACTGCCATATTGTTCAAGATAAAATCATAGTACCTGAACTGCAGGCTTCTGTTCAAACAACACCTCCATCTTCTGCCTCAAGCTGTTTGCCAAAGTCCTGAGATATACCTCAAGCAACAGCTGTTCAATTGCAAAAGAATAGAAGAGGCTTATCTGTGGTGAAGAACCTGCCACACCACCTGTTTTAAGGTAGCCGCCATGTAGGCCAGGATTCAAGTCCACATGGACAGCAGACATTGCGAGACTTGAACATAGGCCTATGGAATCGCGATGGCCCTGGGCTGACCATGGTGCTACCCGCCTTTATATTCTTCAAATAAAAGCCTCCCGTCGACTTCGTTTATTTGCCAGCCGGCCGCTCAAAGTGAGGCGGAACAAGAAGGCAGCGCAAGGGACGTCAACGCGGGCGGGAACTGTGCTGAGATTTGAGGAGCGCGCTCGCTCTCCCCTCTCGCTCTCTGTTGTTCCCGGGCGCGCGCATGCGCTTTGTGTTTCCCCGCGCAGGTCTCGGCATTTGACGAGCTGGCGGTGTCGCGGCTTGTAACTTAAGAGAAAGGACACAACGAAAGCTGGCACAAGCGCTCCGTTCTGCTGACGTGTAAGTATAGCTGTTAACATGTTGAGACTGTTATTGTACGGACAGGGCTAGTTTGATTTATTGCAACAGGTGAACATTCTCGACTGCGGTGGGCTGGTGCATTGTCTGGGGTTTATGTCCTGCCTTGCGCCCTGTGTTGGCTGGGATTGGCTCCAGTAGACCCCCGTGACCCTGTAGTTAGGATATAGCGGGTTGGATAATGGATGGATGGATAGAACATTCTAGAACACGGTGTCTAGAGAGTGCAGGTCCACCTGGATTGTCTTTCCTACTTTTCTCATTCCAAGTGTTTCCCATTGTTCAGTCGTATAGTTAAAACGAAACAACACCGAACCGTTTCGAAATTTTATTCAATTTACTTTTATTCTCAAAATCAAATTCGCTCTTCAGGGCACTCTGGGATCATCGCCTCGATCGACTTTATTTATTTACTAGACATTTAGCCCGTTACAATAACGGGCGCTAGAACAGTAGTGCATAAACATTAGTAGGACCAGTCGATTTTAAATGGCAAGGGACGTTGACCTCATTCTGTTTCTTGGCTTAATTTTTTTTGTCAAAAATATTTTTGCAAGAAGCCTAAAGTAAAATAATAATAAAAATAAAATAGAAACGTATATGACAATACAGTAAGCATAATTAATATTGCCTTAAGTGTAAAACTTTGTAATAATCTGTAATACACAATATCTGAAGAAGATATTTAGGAAAAATTTTCTATTTTTTTACCTCATGAAATTTTTCTATAAAATTTCATTACAGACAACATTTCTTGCAAATATTCTTTCTGAGTTTGGCAAGAGTTTGCCTTGTTCAGGACCATCTACAACGTTGACAACAACATCTGGAAAACTTCTAACTCTTGATAATGCAACATATAACTGACCGTGGCTGAATTCTGGTTCTGGCAAGTAAATGCCAACTTTTTGTAAGGTTTGCTCTTTTAGTGTGTTTCTGACGCTCATTTTCTTTTTCTTCAATCGATCTATTTGCTCGTATTTTTCGTTGTCTTTCAGCGTTTCTTTTGTTGATGTTTACTTGCTGAGCTGACCGTTCTTCCAGGAGATGTTGTTTATATAGGATTTAATTGTCTGTGTCTTTTGTCCTACTTGACGTGTGCTTTTTTATTTTGGGTGGCATGTTGTTAATAGATATGTCCGTAATATTTTCTCTTACAGTAATACTGGATTGTATGTGGCTGTAATATGCGTCAGTGTATTGTGTGCCTTTAAATTTCTCTCGCAGTAATACTGGTTTGTATTTCCGTAAAATGCCTGTAATTTTCTCTGACAGTAGTACTGGCTTTGATGTCCGTAATAGGCCTATGACTTTAATTTTCTGTCACAACAATGGGCAATCAGCAGAGTGTCCTCAGCAACTGATGTAATGCGTGGCGTGCAGTTTATAATCGTGACTGTGTCGTCTCCCCAGCAAGTACTGTGCAGTACCCCAGCAAGTATTTTAATCTGTGCTGGTGTGTAGCTGATTATTTTATGTGTGGCGTCTCCCCAGCAACGGATTTTATGTGCGGCTGCGACTACCTAATCAGCACTCTCCCCAGCAATGGTGTCTTTTATTTGCTTATCATGCGCTGCCGCGGCAAGGCCATTCACTGTCTGCCCAGCTTCGAGTGTGTGTGCATCCAAGGTGCCGTGCTCATGTGCGGGGCACAGTGCAGTGTCCGTTGCGGCCCCGCGCATGCGCACTTCACCAGAAGACACACACACACGGACACCTGGATGCACACAGGGATTTTATTAAAGAGGATGATTATTGCGGTTATCATTTCGATTGAGCGTGTCTCGCTCGAATAAAGAGGTGTATGAAGAGTGTTAAGTTTTGAATGATTTTGAGCACAGCTAGCTCGCCTGGGCAGCTCCGTTACTCCGCTGTATGACAGTGTACTGTCACATTTAATTGTCATTGATTTGCTTAGCAGGCGCTTTTATCCACAGTGACTTTGAAAGGAGGTCCATGTAATCGAGTAAGCATCAGTCTGGGAGAATGTTTAGGGACAGGAGGGTTTCTTGGATTTGATGGCATGAGGGTCTTAGTCCCTATTCCGGCATCTTCTTCCTCCACTTGACGTGTCTGAGATTTTACTTAACTGCTTATTCAAATTATCTTGGGGTTTCTGCACATTTTTTGCATTTGGTGGTCTGTTGGCATTGGGGAGCTAATCCTCCTTGGGGATCCAGGTTTTCTTTTATATATATACTATTTATACATACATTTACAAAACAGACAAAAGGATCAGGGGCTTAAGGTTCTGAACTCAAACCCTCCCAACACAAACAACAAAAACTGATTTGGGAGCAATTGTTACAGATCAGGGCTGCAAAATGGATCATCACAGAGTGAAGAGTTCAGAACTATACAATCGAGTGACAATTCGAGAAACTGGCAGCTAATACCAGACAGAGAACTGCACCAAGCAGGAGAGCCTTCAACGGCTTTAATCTCTTCTTAAACACGTTTAAGTAGTCAGAATTTCAAAAGGAAGTGGGCAGTTTTATTCTGCCAGATAGGAGCTACACATGGAAAGAGTGTGGATTGTGATTTGATGCCAGGCAGAGATGGCATCACCAGGCACCATTCATCAGCAGAACTGACTGCTTCTAGAAGAAGCAGAGGACCTCAGATGTGACTCTATGTATAAAGGCGCCAACCCACTGACTTACTCACAAGCACCTAAGATTAGAACTTAATACTTGACACCATGGGGACCCAACATAGTGATCTAAAAAGAAGAGTGACATTAGCCCACCTTGGCTGGTTGAACACCAGATGTGCCACTACAATCTGAGAATTTGGGTGTTAGGTGTGTCTTGGGATGAGCTTGCATCTTGACCATGGCAGATCGATCTATCTATCTATCTATCTATCTATCTATCTATTGATTATATGGTGCCATTCATTTCTGAATATCATTGTTGTATTATTATATATTAGTAACATGTAACAGGGTCTTTTTGCTTGAAAGCATGTCTCCGAGTAGCTAAGGCATTGAGTGTATACTACTGAGTTAATGAGCATCAAGACTCAAATTTCAAGGTAAACTTGTTCTTCTCACTTATTGTGGTGCCAGACAGTGACAATATGTTGTAAGTTAATTTTCCAATTATATTTACCAGCCTTGGAAACTAAGCTCTTCATTTATTATAATCTTCCATAATAGTACAGGGTTATGTGGCTGACACCCTGAAATGTCTTATATTAAAGACACATGAAACAAATGACCACAGATCTCCAGGAACTGAAAGAGACCTGTTGAGACTGCTGAGGAAGCAGTAACACAGAATATGTTGAAACAAGAGTGACAAGAGGAGCGCACCTTGAGGGTTTGTAAAGACGGAGATTGAACTTGCACACTGTAAGTCACATATTTATGAGGTTTTTTTCCTGATCTAATGTCCAGTGCCTCTGCACTGAATTAAGTGGGTTTGTACAATGAACAAATAGTTATAATAAATAATATTAACTTAAAACCTGTTTATTTTCCACAGGTTATTTTGCCTGTAATGAAGAAACAGGAGGGATTAAACTAAATTTACAAGGAGTCGTTCTTCATTTGTGGTGAGTGTGTTTTGGCTGGCACAGTTTTTCCATTGCAGAGAAAGTGGTATGTAGTTTTCTACACTTCTGCTTATGAACTGTAAGTGAAACTATTGAGTTAATCATTTTGTTCGTGCTTCTCTCTTCTACCCTCCTAAAAAAAAAAAGGACAGCGACAAAGTGGTATTTCAGAGAGATACCACAGGGAAAACATTTTTGGCTCCTAAAAGAAACAGTCCTATGAAGATTGCAGGGAGAAGCTTTATTGATTTAGATCTCATGATAAGGCGTTATATAGGCGCCTGACCCGACACAGACTGACAACGAGGCACGTGTATAAAACAAAGAAAAAGATTTTATTTTTCTTCTTCACCCGTGGGGCACAGGCACTACACAGTCCCGTCACCACAAGCACACAAAAGCAGAAACACAACTAAAGTTTCGTCCTCCACATTTCCCAGGCAGCTTTGTCCTCCTCCTGATTCTCGCCTCCTCTCTCCTCTTATAGCACCCCCGGAAGCTCTCCAGGTGCTCGTTGACCTACTTCAGGCTGCACTTTTGGGTGTGGCTGCATCACAGCCCACACGGGCTCAGGAAGCCGTGCAGCTCCCCCAGGTGGTGGCCACGGAGCCCAACAGGACTGAGGTCCGGTGTTCCCTGATTATGGCCCTGATTCAACCCGGGGGTGTGGGGCTGCCACCAAGCATTCCAGGGGGATGTAGTGTGCAGCCCATGTCTGCTCTCCCGGATTCAGTGCCAAAGGGGCGTCCCGGCCGGGCATGGGTCCCGGCTGTCCGCCACAATCTGCAACAGATTCCTTTACATAACCATGAAGAGATGATAAGAGATGTGTTAATGACTGATGGGCTCATGATTTTAAAAGAACTCTTGATATATGCAATAAGAAAGGCTAAGCTTAAGCTTTCCTTATCTGTCACTAGCCTACTCTACATTAAGGATTTCTGTTTTGTACACATATTAGGAACTTTTTCAGAGCTGAAAGAACCAATTTGACATTCAAAGAACCCTTCCCAAAATAAAAATGGCTCCTTGCCAAGCAGTGGTTCTACGAGGAACCACACCACCCATTAAAGTACAATACAATACAATGCAATTTATTTTTGTATAGCCCAAAACCACACACAGAGGGCTGCAGTGGGCTTTAACAGGCCCTACCTTTTTGCTAGCCTCCCAGCATTGACTCTCTAAGAATACAAGAAAAAAACCCTTGTATGGAAAAAATGGAAGAAACCTCGGGAAAGGCAATTCAAAGAGAGACCCCTTTCCAGGTAGGTTGGGTGTGCAGTGGGTGTCAAAAAGAAAGGGAGTCAATACAGCACAATATACAGAACAAAAGTAATCCTCAATACAATGTAGTAGTGCAATAGAATTATTACGAGTACAGAGCAGAATTCAACAGTAGATGATATCCCATAATAGGATTTGGATTTATTCAGAGTCCTGGAGACCTTAAGCTGCCTCCCCCTATTGGCCATTCCACAGCTGACTCAGTACTGGGCCAGCCAATCCGATGAAAGGACCCCTCTACCTGATGATTTCTGTGATCCTCCATCAGAGATAACTTTATAATAATATAATAGGTAAAACAACTTGGCAGGTGGGCAGTGGCACCAAGTGCCATATTTGAGTACCAAGAAGAGAAACAGAATAGGTGAGGGTTACTAACATGTTATAACTATCATATTACTTATGTTTTAGTGCTAACGACTGACAACAAAGATGCAGTCTGCACAGTTAATCGGCAGCTCTAGTCAGGGTGTGCTAAACTGAAGTTGTGAGTCTTCAGCTGGGATTTGAAACCTGAGACCAAAGGGGCATCTCTTATAATAGCAGGCAGACCACTCCACAGTTTAGGGCCCCCAGTAACTAAAAGCTCGACCTCTCACTGTTATTTTATTAATCCTTGGAATCATAAGCAGGCCGACATCTTGAGATCTTAATGTGCGCTCTGGTTTGTAAATAATAATAAGTTCAGATAAGTAAGCCAGACCTCGACCATTTAAAGCTTTATATGTTACTAGCTGTGTAAGCCCATGCTATAAAAAGCCCAGGGTCCTAGAAACTATTGAAATCGTCAGAAAAAAATGAAATGTAGAGATGTCAGGTAAATAAAAGGAACTACTCTGGGCGTCTCTATCCTAGGTGGTTTCGTTTTGCTGACATGCTCACCTCACTCGTGCATTAGCGGCTAAGCGACTTTATCTTTCTTCTGAGGTTTCATTTTATCGATGTGCTCGCCTCGCTTCTGTTTCCTTAGAGCTGGACCCCTTACCCCAACTCCACCTCTCACTTCTGGGCCGTACAGACAGACACCCACACTTACACACATAAATGTTTATGTATAAGAAAAGGAGGATTTTGAAATCTGCCCTAAACTTAACCGGGAACCAGTGTAAGGATGAGAGAACTGGAGTTAGGTGTTTGTATTTTCTTAGTGCCATCTTTTAACTAATATTTTTAAGAGCTGTCTTCATTATGTCATTGTAATCTAAGAGTCTTATTGTTACTTAAAGAATAAGTTAGATATTTTTCAAGACCAACTTATTTCTTCACTATGATTGTCTGCCACATGAAATTACATTCTTTGTATGAAAATGCACTACATAAATAAATGCTGCTGTTGTTCTAAAGTGGGGCATATTTTATAAATTAAAAAAAAAATTTGTTTGCTCTTCCATTTTATAATGGAGCCAATGAGTACTGAGATTTCCTAAAGAAAAAACCTTTAAAGTTACCAAATGAATGCACTTTGAAGTAGGTTTTGATTTAAGAAAACATCCCGTCCGAGTTTCTGAGGCAGGCTTGTGACAACAAAAGTAAACCAGAAATCAAATACTTGATCAGAGAATTTTATGCAGTTTTCTCGAGGTAAGAATACATTCTTGTTCATTTGTCTGCTTGCATTGGTCATCATGGGTGGAATTATGAAAATCCAAAACTGAACCACGCTCAATACAATCTATGGAGCGAGATGCACACTGAGTGCCAGCCTAGTGAGAAGAGCACAAATGAGTTTAAATTTATGCTGTACATATTACAAGAAATCTGAACTGAACTGATTACATTGCATTGCATTTTTAATAAAAGCCTTAGGTTTTTAAAAGAGTTCAGCTATCTTTTCCAATGTCTTGCATATGTAGAATAAAAAAAATATGCAGAAAATGAAAAGGCAGAGTGTGCGACTAAGCAGATTAAAGTGCCACAAAACAACTATTGTTTTTTTTTTTTTAAGCGTGATGAGTTGCTCTTGTTGAGGATATGGCAATAAAAGAGCTGAGCACAATGCTTTTGTGTGGATAAATTCACTGACACTGACACCAATCAATTCATAAATACAATACTTGGAGAGAACATGCAAACTCTATGTAGGTCCTGACACTGTGAGGTAGGAATGACATCCCTCTGTGCCTTTGTTAAAACATCTGTAGTACACTTAATAAACATCATCCTGATTAAACTTAAGTGATTTGGTGCTGCTAAAGTGGCTCAAGTGTGTGCGTGTGTGTTTGCTCTGCAATGGACTGGTGTCTTAGCTAAAGTGTTGTTGCTACCTTACACCTTATGATTGCTGTGATAGTCTTCTGCTGTACCATAACCCAGCCCTGGGTAAGCAAGTTAGGAAGATGGATGGATGGATGGATTATTATTATTGAGCTATAGTGGAGAAAAAGACAGTATATGAATAGTTTAATGGATGATAATAATATTATTGGCCAGCTAATTGGTGCAGGTGGTAGCTCTGCAGACTTGTAGTAAAGAAAATTGCTGCTGGTGCTCCTCTTCCTCCCACAGTTCAAACACATGCTGGTTCGGTAAATTGGTGTTGCCAAAACAGCCTAAGTGTGTGTGTTTGTTTGTGTGTTCACCCAGCAATGGACCGGTGACCCATCCAGGGATTGTCCTTGACTTGCTAGGATAGACTCCAGCTGCCCCCGATCCTGCCCTGGATAAGCACTTAATTGAATGCTGTATGCGTGATCAATATTATGTCTTACTGAGTCACACATGTGGTTCTATTATATATAGATAGATGTGAAATGAATTATACAGTATAATACAAGTAGTGATAGATAGATAGATAGATAGATAGATAGATAGATAGACATTAAAGGCACTATATAATAACAAGTAATGATAGACAGATATGAAAGACACTATATAATAGATAGATGTGAAAGGCACTATATAATACAAGTAGCGATAGATAGATATATACAGATAGATATAGGCACTATATACATGCAGAGCAGGTTAGAGATTATGAAAGCAGTGAAATTTGAAAGGCTCAAAATAAAAAACGGCGCGATACACATGTGGAGAAAGTTAAAGAATATGAAAGTAGGAAGATTAAAAAGTATAAAAAAAAAGAAAGTAAAGATCACAGTAGCGCAAACAAATGGAAATTACTACTCAAAAAAGGGAAAATAATCACCACAGACCAGGTGTCATTTGAAAAAAAAGCAGGACAAAGCGAGGTCAGAAATAAAAGACAAAGAGTAGAAAACAAAGTAAAACATCATAAAGAGGTTAAAAAAACAAGGGGGCCAAACACATGCAGAGCAGGTTAGAGAAAATGAAAGCAGTGGATTTCAAAAGACTCAAAAAAAAATGTAGGAGTGAAACACATGCAGAGCAAGATACAGAATATGAAAGCAGCAAACAATGACAGTGTCAAAACAAAGAAAGTAAGGATCACATTAGCGCAAACAAAGAGAAATTATTACTTGGAAAAATAAAGAAAAGGCAAATAGAGATGGAATATATGGACATAGGTGATACGTCAGAAGTATGTAAATATTGTAAAGCTTTGAAGTTTTCAAAAACGTGAATAAAAGTGAAAGTAATGAAATAGCAACAATTCAAAGAAAAAATAAATCTCAAAAGTGTGTATCTGGAAAAACAAAAATGGGGGTTGGTGAGCGAAGTGAGCAGGGGGTGAAGCCCGATAGTAAGTAATAAAATTATTTTTGTCTAGTTGCCCACAGATCAGTAACAGCAATTCACATCTGGGCATCAACATTCAATAATGGCACTTAGTGATGACTTTCCGCAGTCAATACACACCCCTGGGTCTGAAAGGGTGCGGACGAAGACGAATAGGATCATTGGAGAAGTGAAATGCACAGCCGGTCTTCTTTTTTAAACGATGGGATCTCACATAAACAGTTTGCTTTTACCTTTTTTTGCCATCTTAAATTAATATGGATCTACTGTTTTACACAGGTGGTATGTAATCTCAAAATATTCCTCAATACTCAAAAATATTTTTGTCCTAAAAACTTAATATATTGGTAAGTTTTAAGGCTTTTCTTTATGAATAGTCATCAATACTAATAAGCTTCTTAATAAAAAGCAGGAGCAGGCTAGTTATTTTTGAAAAGGTATACAAATATGCTTCATTTTAGAACACAATTTCATGTAGCAAACTAATATATACAGTACATACCATGATTGTGAAGAAATGACTTAGACCTGAAAAATACTCGTTATCTTTTAAGTCCTTTTATTTATCTATACTACTAAAAGGCAAAGCCCTCACTCACTCACTCACTCATCCATCACTAATTCTCCAACTTCCCGTGTAGGTAGAAGGCTGAAATTTGGCAGGCTCATTCCTTACAGGTTACTTACAAAAGTTAAGCAGGTTCCATTTCGAAATTCTACGCGTAACGGTCATAACAGTCAACAATGTCCGCCATGTTGAACTTTCTTATTTATGGCCCCATCTTCATGAAATTTGGTAGGCGGCTTCCCTGCGCTAACTGAAACCAATGTACGTACTTATTTCGGTGGTATGATGCCACTGTCGGCGCCATATTGAACTTTTCAACGGTCTTTGTTACTTATGGGCCCATCTTCAAGAAATTTGGTACGCGGGTTCCCAATGCTAACTGAATCCTACTTACGTACATATATACGTCCATAGCCTGCAGCTCGGTCACCGTGTGAGGCGGCGTTGGGTCCCCCATCTCAACGCCTCCCACGTTGTTGGCTGCCTGCCTATATAAGGCCATCCATCGCTCCAGTCTCTACATTCCCTTCCTTGCTTCGCCACGGGATTCACGTCTTCCTGCTGATAACTGCAGCCTTTTTATTTAATCCACGGCTTCTCCGCTGTTTTATTGTTCATTTATTACGATTATAGTTATTGTGTAGGTATTTTAGACTTACTTTACATTGTTCAGGTACCCATTTCCTTTATCATTCCAACCGTACCTCCATTAACATGTCTATCGAGGTGATCACCATCGATCAAAGAACTGTTACTTACCGAGTGGTTTCCATGCCCAGAGATGGCGCCTGCCTTTTCCATTCTCTGTGTTACATATTGCACGGCCATATCAGGCTCACTCTTGATATCCATTGTGTCTTATGTATTGAATGACTGGGACAGGTTCAAGGTGTGGACTGATGACGTACAGGAGATAATTAGACTACACAGGAGCACTAGAAGAGTGAAATGCTTAAGCCCTTCACCTATGGATCTGCATGTGAGTTGATGGCTGCCGCTGAATTGTTCGGTTGTCACTTTCAAGTGTACCGAAGTGGCCAAATATTTTACACCCTTCGACAACCGCCAATGCCTCTTAAACATCTTAGATTGACAGGTGACGATTTGAGTAGTGGACACTTTGATGTTTATGAATGTTTAAACTCTCAAAAGCTGGATGTGAAGTTATCGATGAAACCGGTTGTGTGCTTACAACGCTTGACAGATGCCGAATGTCACTTCAACTCAAGTCCTACAAATACTGTCGTCATTGAAACAAACCATGAAACTCAAACCGATTACGACAGCAGCAATCCAAGTTGTGAGATTTGAAACAAGATTACTGTTCACATGGCCGACTGTACGTTACATGCTCAAGAGTAAGCTCAGCGCACAGCTTGGTCATATTACAACCGGAGGGCCGAACTGACAACATGGTATACAAAGAGATCCTTAATAAATAATTATTGGTATATTTTCCCTCAGTTTAAAAAGGTTAAATTTTCTTCTTAATAAAAATTTTAAGGCAGTACTTTGCCGCAGCGAAGCGCAGGTATTTTGCTAGTGACTTTATATTAGTCAACAGGATATTAATTAAACAGTTGTGTTGGATGCAGCACGTGAACCTTTGTTTCATTCCTAGTATGAACGCTAGGGGTCTCTGTTACCCCCTTAAACACAACAGACAGTCACACAAGGCACAGGTTAAAAGCACCAAGAAGTTGTTTAAGTTTTTCCTTGTTTAACTAGTGCTTCCTGAGCACCACAGCTACAGTAATTCAGGCAATTAACACAATAATAATCACAATTCACTTTCTCTTTCTCTTTCTGTTTTCTCCTCCACCCGACTCCGGCTCGCTTGCTGGGTCTTCAGCAGTCCTTTATGTAGTTCTTGATCCAGAAGTGCTTCTGCTATTCTGTCCACTTGAATTGTCAGCACTTTCAGGTCAAACAGAGAAATAAACTTCTTTAATAAGCCCGGAAGTACTTCAGGGCTTCTGTCCTTGTGACTTCCTACTACTTCCAGGCTTTAAGGGAAGCATGATTCCCCCTGTCCTTCCACAGCACCCCCTGGTGGCACCCATGGCACCCAACAGGGCTGAGATAGTGAACTTTAAGTCCCAGGATGCCCTGTGGGAATCTGGGGCACAGCTACACTCCAGGGGAGCTACCATCTAGCGTCTTGGGGGAGTTCATGTCCAAACGTAGCTGCCTTCCCCCATCCTTCCATTCTTGGGGCTTCCTGGCCGGGTTGAGCTGCCGGCCGTCCCTTACTCTAGTTGGTGTGGAACTTGCATGATCTACTCACATATGTATTGGTTTCCTTTTGGGACTTTGGTTACTCACTTTTTGTTAGTCCAGTAAATGTGGCATGTCTTGGAAGCTGGTTCCTGTCTTGTGCCCAATGTTACTCGATTGACTTTGGTTTCCCACAGCCCTGCACTAGAAAAGCAAGTTTAGAAAATGGCTGGACAGGTAGAGTCTTGTTTTTCTCTCTCTCTCTCTCTGTCTCTCTCTCTCTCTCGGTTCTTAGTATCTGGGCTTTTTCAAGAGGATCTTTAAGTCTGTAGATGCTGCATTTCTATCGCTTCTACCCAACCATCCATTTTTTTTAATTTACTAGGGGGCTCTGCCCCCTACTCGCTTGCTCACCAACCCCCATGCTAGCCACTAAGCAGATTTGCCGCACGCATTTGGGGAAGCGGAATTAAACAGATTATTTTCATGGGAATTGTTACATATTCATAATAGACCTAAATCTTTTATATTACAATGAGTAATTAACCATAGTAAAAATAGTAATACGTAATAAATTGAAAGAAAATTATGCTTCATGTTGTGTTAGAGGTATTTGTTGTGTTATACGTTTTCATTCTGTTTGGCTTAAATTAACATGCAAATACTTTTTAAACATAAACATTTACTGTAAAACTTCAGTAAAACCAATTTTTTAAATTAATTTTTTGTCATTATCACATTGAATTTTGATTCCGTGTTTGGACTTACTTCGTGACAACTCAACGTATAACTGCGCGTGAGTGAATTTCGTTTCTTTCTCTCTAATAAATAAACCGACTTTTTCTAATGTTTGTCCCTGTGATTTGTTAATTTCCATAGCAAAAGCTATTCTAACAGGAAACTGTAAACATTTTAAATCAAATGGCATATCAAGATTTCCTTTGGTGTCTCATGTTATCCCTGAAGATGGACTACATTACCTTTCTTGTCGCCTGTTAAAATTTTACATGTTAGAATTGTTCGACCAATTTTGAATACAATTAATCTTGTCCTGCTGCATATACCCATCACTCAAACATAAATGACACAATAACATTATGATGCGTCCTTCTTTCAACAGTAATTCATGCGGTGGAAGACCAGACGGTGTTAACAGTTGTAGATATTCTTCATGATATTCTAAGTTGTCGTTTTCATCTTCCGCACCATCACCACCAACTGTTTCAGCAGAGTCTATTAGTACGCATTTCACCAATTTAAGGTGTAACCCAGTGGTTCTTAAACTGTGGGGCAGGCCCCCTTAGGGGGGTGCGAAGTAACAAAAAGGGGGGCACGAAGATGTGAAAAAAAGAATACAAGAATCAAAAATATGACAAATACATCTATTGAAACCAAAACAAATTAACTTAAACTACAGTCTGATACTAGAAAAATAAATACAGAGTTAGATAAATGTCAATACAAGTTAAGTAGGTATAATAAAATACTGTATGTATCTATGATATATCATTAATTAAAAAAGAACAAATTGGTATTAGTGGGCTCCTTTCAAAAAAATGTTAGATGTGGGGTGCAATTAAAACTGTTATGAAAACTCAGGTCGCAGATACTTAAAGGTGGAGAAACGCTGGTGTAACTGATCAACAATTTTCACGTTAATTCATTTGACTTCATCGTTTCTCGGTGCTAGGATTGCCTGTGTACTCATTTCTTCTGTTGATAACCCTTCGTGATGAAATTCTTCAATAAGACTTGGACATATAAGTCTTCTTTTATTGGGAACTTAAAGTGAGGGAAATGTAAAAATTTATAAGAGCTGAGAGCGCAGGAACTGCGTCTGACAAAAGCATTCACACGAATGAGTAAAGAGAGGACCGCGGGCGTGGGCCGTGAACCGGAAATGGTGGTGAGCAGGGCGGGACTTGAGATAAGTCTCTTGGCAGTAGTCTCGTCTCAAGATTTACTTTTATAATAGAGAGATTTTTTGATTACAGTGATGCGCCTACATTGTGTTATAAGAAGGAACAACTTTGAGCAGAACTCTGTCTCTGTCATAGGACACAGTCACACACTGCTCTGTTCTTAATCATACTGTGGAACAATTTAACATCATTAATTAGCCTCATACCCATGTGTGGAAAGTATGTGGAAACAACAGACATGAACAGCACAAACAGCCAGAAACTGAACAATAGTCCCTTGAGTTGTAATCCAGCAGCTCTAATGTCTACACCCTCTTCTGTTCTATAGCTACTTCTGTTTTTATTTCATTTGAGTTTTAATCTGATAATGCTGGTCATGCTTTGTCATAATGGATGCCCTTAAAAGTGCCAAACTCAATAAATTGACTGTTGAAAGCTACAGAAGTTTATTTTGTAATTTGACCAATAAAAAAACAAATGTTTATGGCTCTATTTTGCAAAAGACCCTCCCGTCATATTGAGACAGCCAGTTTGTTATTCATGAACGTAGTATTCATAATAAATGTTATAGGAATACATTTAACCCTGCACGTGCTGAGGAGTAAACATGCTCATTTAGTGTCGTGGGTAACCAGTGATTATTACAGCAGCACCGAGTGTAAAGCAAGAAGCAAAGATGGTGGTTGGCACGACAGCACTTTGAAAGGCACAATCACACATGCAATCAGGAATAAGAGGGGAGTACAATCCAGCAGCAGAAATGTATAAATAAAGTATCTGCTTAGTTTACATCCAGTTATTCATTATAGAGTTTTTTGAAACAGTGTGATAGTGTTCATAACTTGAATCCTCAGTGGCTCAGGTTAGGTATGGAAAAAAAAAATGTTATTTATTTCACAGCAGGACTAAACATGTTTTGCGCTACTGAATCCAGCAGGGGGCGTTAGCTCCCTTGGAATGAGTTCTTTTTGTAATTGTGGCATGTTACATAACCTAAAATTATACTGCTCAAAAAAACATAAGGAGCCCTTTTTAATCTGAGTATAGCATCAAGTCAATGAAACCTCTGGGCTATTGATCTGGTCAGTTAAGTGGCAGAGGGGGTTCTTAGTCAGTTTCAGCTGCTTTGGGGCACTAAAGGTGCAACAATGAGACAACCCTCAAAACAGGAATGAATGGGTTAACAGGTGGAGGGAGGCCACTGACATTTTTCCCTCCTCGTCTGTTTTGTCACTAGTTTTGCATTTGGCTGCGGTCAGTGTCACTACTGGTAGCATGAGGCCATACCTGGACCCTACAGAGCTGGCACAGGTCGTCCAACTTCTCCAGGATGGCAGGCACATCAATACATGCCATTGCCAGAAGGTTTGCTGCGTCTCCCAGCACAGTCTGAAGGGCATGGAGGAGATTCCAGGAGACAGACAGGCAGTTATTCTAGGAGAGCTGGACAGGGCCCCTCGTAGAAGGTCCTTAACCCATCAGCAGGACCCACCGGTATCTGCCCCTTTGGTCAACGAGGAACAGGATGAGCACTGGCAAAGCCTACAAAATGACCTCCAGCAGGCAGGTAGACCAATGGTGTGAATGTCTCTGAGCAAACAATCAGAAACAGACTTCATGAGGGTGGCCTGAGGTCCCCACATCCTCTAGTGGGCACCGTGGAGCTCGATTGGCCTTTGCCATAGAATACCAGAATTGACGCCCTGTGGTTTTCACGGATGAGAGCAGGTTCACCCTGAGCACATGTGACAGACGTGGAAGGTTCTGGAGAAGCCGTGGAGAACGCTATGCTGCCTGTAACATCGTTCAGCATGACTGGACTGGTGGTGGGTCAGTGATGGTATATCTGGGGAGGGAGGCATATCCATGGAGGGATGCACAGACCTCTACCGGCTAGACCAGGGTGGGCAGGTTCAGTCCTGGAGGGCCGCAGTGGCTGCAGGTTTTTGCTCCAACCCAATTGCTTAATAGGAAGCACTTATTGCTCAAGTAACACTTCTGCTTCACTTTAGTTGTCTCGCTTGTTAAGATTTTGAGCCCTAATTGCTTATTTTAGTCTTAAACAGCTATAGTCTTGGTTTTTAATTTCTCCTTATTAGCAATAAGATGCAAATGACAAAAGAAACCAGCATTTCTCTATTTACACCTGTATGTATTTATCATGTACTGTTGGGTTTAACTAAATACTTGCAAGGAAAGTGAAGAGAAAAAAGTGAATAACACTGTGAATAACTTGTCTGTTTTAGACTTCAAATCATTTGGATGATATTCTTAGGAAGGAAAAAAAATCTAGGATATGAGAATGACCCTTTCATAGCAGAGTTAAAGCATTAGCAAGCCATGAAATTACATAATTGACAAGGATTGGTTTTTAATTAAGCAGCTGGGTTGGAACAAAAACCTGCAACCCCTGCGGCCCTCCAGGACTGACTTGGCCCACCCGTGGACTAGACAGTGGCACCTTGAAATGCCATTAAGTATCGGGATGAAATCCTTGGACCCATTGTCATACCCTATGCTGGCTTGATGGAATTGATGCCATTGACTGGCCCCCACACTCACTCGCCTGACCTCAATCCAATAGAACACCTCTGGGTGGGACATTATGTTTCAGTCCATCCGATGCCTCAGACTGTCCAGGAGCTCAGTGATGCCCTGGTCCAGATCTGGGAGGAGATCCCCCAGGTCACCATCCGTCTTCTCATTAGGACAGGCATGCATATAAGCACATGGGGGGGGGTAGCATACAAACTACTGAGTATGATTTGGAGTTGCTGAAATGAAATTTCGGCCAAATGGACTTGCCTGCCTGCCTGCTGCATCATTTTGTTTCCTTTGATTTTCGGGGTGTTTTTGAAATCAGCCCTCTGTAGGTTGATCATTTTCATTTCCATCAAACGATGTGGCATCCTTTTTTTCCTAACACATTACCATAGCAGTCCATATCCAGCAAGATTTTTTTTCCCATTGAGATCTGATGTGTTTTCAAAGAGTTTCTTTCATTTTTTTGAGCAGTTTATATAGATATGATATTAAAATGCAAACCCTCCCTTAGTGATAGGGCGGTAAGAAATCACGCAAGAGAAATAACTTTGCTTTGTTTAATGATGGCTTACGCTGCATAACAGACAAAGGAAGTCAGTGGCAACGGCCAATTCGGGAGTGGGGGCCCGATGTGTAGAGTCTGCCATTTTCACCATTGCAGTGGAAGGATTTTCAGGATCGGATGACGTTATCTCCCATCCGTCCATTGGCTTCAAAGGTGTGCTGGGCAATGTTCCAAGGCTTTACACTGTGTGCACAGTTATTAAGCAAGTTGTGTTTTTGAGGATTCATTTTAATATGGAACAAATACAGTGCTATCAATCAATCCAAAATTTTAATAAACCTGTAACTTGAATGTTTTACAAAGGAAATGTGAGTGTGAACATTCTCAGGGGAATACATATGTGTGCATAATTATTAGGCAAATATTAGTGTGCACAATTATTATGCAACTAAAGGAAAAATGAAAAATTTTCCCATCTTACTTGTTTGTTTAAATCTGTTAAAGTGAGAATAATAAACAACTCAAAATTTACAAATAAACATTTCTGACATTTCAAAAAAAAAAAAAAATTAGTGACCAATATAGCCCCCCTTCTTTTCAATAACAGTCATAAGTGTTCCATTCATAGAGTCTGTCAGTTTCTTGATCTGTTGACCACGTTTTGTGCTGCAGCAACCACAGCCTCTCCCAGACGCCATTCAGAGACGTGTTCTCTTTTCCTTCCCTGTAAATCTGCCGTGACAGCTACTGATACATTTCTAGTGTTGAAATAGATAGATAGATAGACTTGAAAGGCACTATATAATAGATAGATAGATACTTTATTAATCCCAAGGGAAAATTCCCATACTCCAGCAGCAGCATACTGATAAAGAACAATATTAAATTAAAGAGTGATAACAGTGAAGGTATAACAGACAATAACTTTGTATAATATTAACGTTTACCCCCTCGGGTGGAATTGAAGAATTGCATATTGTGGGGGAGGAATAATCTCCTCAGTCTGTCAGTGGAGCAGGACAATGACAGCAGTCTGTCGCTGAAGCTGCTCCTCTGTCTGGAGATGATACTGATACTGATGATAATGGGTAAACATCCACAGTTAAACACACTTACTAGTGACAATCATGGGGAGAAGATATGAACTCCATGCAGACCCTGCTGTACGAGGCAGGAATGACAGCTCTGTGCTACTACTCTGCCTTCATTAAATATCTAATAACAAAATATATGTCTCTATTATAAAAAAAAATCTTGCAAGGAGACGAGACATGACTTTCTCAGAGGCACATGCAAAGCTATCTACAGATAAAGGAAGCACGAAAATTCGCATTAGTGCAAACAAACGGAAATTATTACTCGGTGAAATACAGGTACAGCGAAAAGTGATCGAAAATATTGTTCAGCTTTAAACTTTAAGTCGGAAACTTGTAGATCGTCTAATTTGTGTTGCCAGCGAGAATCAAAAAATTCCAAAAACATTGCCGTGGAATGAAGTCCCATGAGAAGGTGACGTTTGCCATGAGATTCTTTCAAGTCACGCCCTACTTACAACCATTTTCAAACAAGACCACGGTCATTTAACCTTTCAGTCGTGTGAATATTTTTGTCAGACACACTTCCTGCGCTCTCAGCTCATATAAATTTTATCAAGACAATAATTTTATACATTCAAGATGACACGGCAACGAGTGAGCGAAGAAGAAAGAGCAGGGACAAATATGTGAAAAAGTCGTTTTATTTATTAGAGAGAAAGAAACGAAATTCACTCAGGCAGTTAAACTTTGTGTTGTCAAGATGTAAGTCCAAACACGGAATCAAAATTCAATGTGGTCTTGAAGAAAAGTTAATTCCAAATATTGTTTTTACTAAAGTTTTAAAGTAAAAGTGAAAATAATGCATATGTAACAATTCCCATGAAAATAACAATCTTTTTAAATTGTATATATATGACTAAATAAAATCATAGGGGCGTCCAAAAATTAATTTATTCAAACCATTTTTGAAACTTATTTAGCATTGTGAGGAATTACAATGTTGTTTTTTTTTATATTTTATGATGAAAGTAGCTATTCTATTAATTGATTGAATGAATTAATTTCTGTGCTCCCCACAATTTTATTTAGTCACATATAACCACGATAATTGTGGTTAAAGAAAAATGTATTTTTTGCTTTTCAGTGCATTTATAACTAAAGTAAATAAAATCGTTTTACTTAAAAAAAAAATTTAAAAATTATATATTTTATTTTTTAGTTTTTGAGTATTTTGCAGATTATTTTTCCTTAATCATTTTTCATGAACAGGAAGCTTCTTTAAAAGGATTACATAATTTATCTTCTTTGCAGAACCATTTGAATACTAAAAAAAATATATATATATATTTTGTTTTCTATTTTTCTGCTCAGGCTCTTATGGGATTAGCGCTCAGTCGCTGCGAAAAAAAAATATCAATGACAGAACGGCAAGCATACAGCAATACGTCCTCACCATGATCATCAAGGCTACTCCTTCGCAAGAGTAAACGAGTAAAGTCGGCGCACGTATTTACTGACTTCACTCACTAGATGAGGCAAATGCGGACAATCCTCTGCGTCTGTCACTCGTATGCTCCTATATCTCACTATATTCTCTCTCCGCCATTGATATGCGTGCGTTAATTGGAATCGCATAACTATTAATTACGGCAAAATTTGTTACATAATTGCATCAATTTTGACGGATTATTGCCGTATAGTCATCGATACTGAACACTGTAAGGGGGAAGCCCCGAGAATGGAAGGATGGGGGAAGGCAGCAACGTTTGCACACTGTCTCCCCCAAGACGCTAGATGGCAGCTCCCACTGGAGTGTAGCGTTGTCTCGGATTTCCAGAGAGCATCCTGGGACTTAGAGTTATATTGTAAAATACATCTTGTATATGGGCAGCACGGTGGCATAGTGGTAGTTAGGAGACCCGGGTGCCCTGCGGTGGTCTGCGCCCTCCCCAGGGTTTGTTTCCTGCCTTGCGCCCTGTGTTGGCTGGGATTGGCTCCGGCAGACCCCTGTGACCCTGTAGTTAGGATATAGCGGGTTGGATAATGGGTGAATGGACATCTTATATGTAAACATCCACTCGTGGAAGTGTGTGCATGTGTCTGTCTGTCTGTCTGCCCGGCCTGGAAGTGTGAGGCCACAGCATGAAGTTCAAAGAGCTGGCAAGGTGGCCCCAAGTTAACGAGTCGAAAGAAGAAAGACGTACGAGGCTACAGCATAAAGCTGAAAGAAAGCGACTCCATCACCAAAGTGAAAATGCTGAGGAAAGACAAACGAGAGAGAAACTCGTTTAGCTGCTGATTTACAACGGGGGGCGAGCACGTCCGCAGAAACAAAACTGCCAACTCTGCGTTTCAAGTTTTTTTTCTGATGATTTCAGTAGTTTCTAGGAGTCCAGGCTTTTTTTACAGCATGGGCTTGCACAGCTAGTTTATTTATATTTATGTAACTGTATATATTATAGAATAAATGTTAAATATTAGTAAAATTAAAGTGCAAGAATTGCTGCTTGGCATCTTCTTTCACAAAATATATATATATATATTTTTAATTTTCAGACGAGTAAATTTGACAGCTGCATTGTATTGTATTCGGGTGTATTATTTAGTTGACTGTATTAATAATATTTATCTGGTTGAGCAATGTTTTGATAATACTAATGCACAGCAATGCTCAAAGTTGTCGACCCGTAACGAAAATCTGAACTTTTTTTTGTTTAAGTACGTTAATGTACCCGTACTAAGCGAGTAAATCTAGACAACTTAATAGTACATTTACTGACTTGTGACGGTAGTCAGTGCGCATAGTTTTATAAAACACTAAAAGAGAATACAAGGAAAAATGCAAAACGGAGTAACGTTAGTCTGTGTGATTACGTGTTTTAAATGAATATTTGAATATTTCTTGTGTGTGTGTCTGTGTGTTTTTTAACTTTTATTTAGAACATTAGAACATTCTAGACAAGAACAGGCCATTCAGCCCAACAACACTCGCGAGTCCTGTCCACTTATTTCTTCCAAGAAAACATCAAGTCGAGTTTTGAAAGTCCCTAAAGTCTCACTCTACCACACTACTTGGTCTCTTATTCCACGTGTTTATCGTTCTTTGTGTAAAGAAAATTTACCCTTTCACTAACCTTTTGCTCTTAACCGGTGACAATAACTCAAACCCACAACCTGTTGCTTCTTTGAAAGTCACATGACTTTACCGCCATGTTATCCGGCCTCCGCTGATGATGAATCTGCTTGGTGCGTCTTAATTTCCGGTGAGGACTAAATAGAACTATTTTGACTACTGCCTAAATGACTGAAATTAGTATATTGCACATCTCACGAGATTCAATAAATTAAACACGATCGAGTTATGTTGAAATGTGGGACATAAACAATACATTGTGAAAGAAACAGCCGGACACATGACAAAGGTTTGGGGCAGCCACCTGTATTGTTTCCCTGGCTGCAAAAGGATTTAAAGTAGAGTACAATGTGTACTGGTTAGAGTCCAAAACAGAACTGTTTAAGAGTGGAGGATGAGGGGCTTTTATAGCTGGATCACAGGAAGTGAAATTCCCCGGGGGCGGGACAGGAAGTGACGTCCTCGTGGCCCGGACAGGAAGTGACGTCCTTGTGGCTGGGACAGGAAGGATTTCTGGTGTTTGGTGTTTGGTCTGCGGAAAGAAAAGAGAGAGGTTCAGTGTACCTCACTGCCCCCTCTTGCCGTGGAATTGTCGTTTCCTGGTCCCTTTGGTTGACTCCCAAGGGCACGTGTGTGACAACATGTAATATGAAGGAAACAGATTTTTGTAAATGTAACAACCTGCTGTTTCTTTTTTTTCAGTGTATCGCATCACCATATATGTGTGCCTAAACCAATGATTTTCTTTTTCTTTTCAGTTAACCATGACACAATAATCCTATGTAATCATGCCGTCTTTGTGGACAAGGATTATACATGGGACATTTTCACAGTATCCTCATCAGTTTTTGAAGATGGAGAGGCATATTCTGGATAAAGTTTGTATTATGTCAAGCTGTCTCTTTTTATGCTTCATCATGTGGACTGTTCCAGCAGAAGGGTATTTCATAAGGAACTGTACAGTGCACGGCTCCTTAAACTACACTGACAGGCTTAAAGTTCTTTGCTATAAGATGAACTTCCATCAGGTGCCTTCTGATATCCCTCATAACACAAAAGTCTTAGACATTTCGATCAATTATATTTCCCAGCTGAAGGAAGGGAATTTCAAGAACCTTACCAACCTCAGTATTCTCAACATATCAAAAAATCATATTGGCTTTCTGGAGGAAGGTGTCTTTAAGGATCTGATGAGCCTATATGAACTGAATCTCGCTCACAATGCTCTGAGGGAGATTTCAGGTGGCATGTTTAAAGGCCTGAACAACCTCACGGTGCTGAACCTGGGGTATAACCGTATTAAAAGCATTGAGCCTGGTACCTTCCAGATTCTTTCAAACCTCCGAGTTGTCAATCTGAGCTTTAACGCCTTGTTCGACGTTGAGCAGATTCGAGAGGTTTTAAAACATTTCCGTTTGAAGGAGATATACGTGGGAGGCAACAATTTCTCAGATTTCAGTACAGAAAAAATATCCAATTCATCTTTGAATGTACAGGTCCTAGACTTGTCCTATAATCCTTTTAGATTTTTCAATATTACTTCTGGCATATTTCCTAATCTTGTGGTTCTGGACCTTTCTTATTCCGGTTCGAAGAACGGTTTCCAGTGGGAAGTAAAAAATACATCCTTCGTAAGTGGCGTAAAAAGGTTATTTTTAAATGGCACTCACGTGTCCTACCCGCAAATGCAATCTATTTTAAGAAGCTTCAGTAACATTTTAGAAGAACTGTACCTTAATAAATTACAAAGTCAAACAATGCAAGACTATTTGAATATAACCTGCTTAGTACTTCCTAAGCTCAGAGTTCTGAGTCTGCAGAACAATAAATTCATTTCCTTGCAAAAGAAACAACTTGAATACTGTATGCAGTTAGAAGAAATTGATTTATCAAAGAATAAGTTGCAAAATATGTCAAAGATGCTATTTCAAGGTTTAAACAGATTGGGCTTTTTAAACATATCCTACAATAACTTGACTGCTGTTCCGAATGCGACACAAAATATTACCAGTCTGCAGACATTTGACCTCAGTTACAATATGATCAAGCATTTGGAAAAGTATGACTTTATGAACTTGACAAACCTGAGGTACCTGAATTTAGCCGGTAATGTCATCACTTTGATCACAGGTTCTTTATTTAGCAATTTGTTTAATTTGCAAGTCCTAAAGCTTGGCAGTAACCTCATTTTAAGCATCCAAGGTCCACTATCACCCAGCCTGGGCAAACTGGAGGTCTTAGAGCTACGTGTCAATAAGCTGAGCTCTATAAAGAATTCTACATTCCTGTACTTGAATTCTTTAAAAGAACTTAACCTTATAGATAACCAGATTTCTTCCCTTGAAGAGGGGTCCTTTTTAGGCCTACAACGCTTAAAAGCTTTGCTGCTGGGGAGTAATAAGCTCACTCGGGACACTTTCACAAAGACAGACGTGTTTACTGGGGTGACTGGCCTGAATGAACTTCAGATTTTTGATAACTATCTTTCATATGAAAACACAGACAAGTTGTCGCATCCTCCGTTTCTCTCGTTAAAGTTGTTGAATTTCCTAACAATTAACAGTCAGGGTCATAACGGTCTCCTTCATTTCCCTTGTAACCTTCTAGAAGGGCTTACTTCTTTGAAAGAACTGCATGCCGGTAATCTGAACATTAATGAACTACACCCAGACACCTTTAGCTATACGCCTATGCTGTCATTCCTGGACCTTAGTAAAAATGTGTTAAGTACTATCGATTCAAGAGTCTTCCGGATGGTTTCCGGCCTGACGGAATTCATTTTGTCTCAGTCTCGCCTGGAGTCTTTAGATTTCCTCATACGTGCTAACCTAACTAAGCTTAAGGTACTGAGAGGCAAACGCAATGAGCTGAATACGATAAATGAAAGTCTCATTCATTCCCTTCCATTACTCAAGTATCTGGACTTGCAGCAGAACCCTTTTACTTGTGACTGTGATAATGCCTGGTTTATAAACTGGTCCTTCAGCAACCCTCAAACTCAGGTGATTTATTTCAATAAGTTCCGTTGTGGCTATCCACCAAATTTGAAAGACATGATGCTAGAAAGCATGAGAACTGATTCTTGTGTCATAGATATCAATTTAATATGCTTCATCTCATCTACAACCCTGGTAACTGTTACCTTGGTGGTTTCTTTTATTTATCACTTCCTTAGGTGGCACCTTATATATGGTTATTACCTTATTTTAGCATTTCTATATGACAAAAAACATAGATTTCAAAACAAAGAGAAGAAGATTTGCTATGAATATGACGCGTTTATATCATACAATACAAAAGATGAGCCGTGGGTCGTAAGAGAGCTAGTGCCTCATTTAGAAGATACCCAGGGTTGGAAGTTGTGTCTACACCACCGCGACTTCGAGCCCGGTAAGCCAATCATCGATAACATCGTGGAGAGCATCTACAAGAGCCGGAAAACGATTTGTATTATTAGCCGAAACTACCTGGAAAGTGAGTGGTGTTCTAGGGAGATCCAATTAGCAAGTTTCCGCTTATTTGACGAGAAGAAGGATATTCTGATTTTGGTATTTCTGGAGGATATTCCAACCAGTAGGCTGTCCCCCTACTACAGAATGAGAAAAATGGTGAAAAAGAAGACGTATTTAAAGTGGCCTGAAAATGATAATGGCGCCCGAGTGTTCTGGCATAAGCTGAACGTGGCGTTGAATGCGGAAGAAGGTTATAAAAAGGACCCTTATATAAATGATTTGAACGAAAACTGATGCACTTTCAAAACTTTTGTTTTGTTGAACAGTACGACCTCCATTCTGTGTAATAGAATTTGAAACGTAGCCTGGCTTGTATCATGGAATTTTTACATTTTCAATTATCACATGTTGCCCTATCATTCTTGTTAGGAAATTATTGAAGCGCATCTATTTCCTAATTGGTAGCAGGGGATATACTAAATATTATAATATTATTAGCTGTCACCTGGGACCACCCGCATTGTAGTGAAACAGGACCGTGAGGAGGGCCCAGTCTGGCTCCCCACTCCTGACATCACGCTTCCCCCTCCCCTCGGCCCACAGCCTCTGTCTCAGATTAGCGCAAATTAATTGCTCCTGTAATTGAACTGTGATACTTAGCGCCCTGAGAGAAGTCGCAAAATCAACCAGAATGTTCAAGAAAATTATAGAATAAAAAAGATCTAAATCTGTGAAGTAGTTCTCTCATTCACTAGCTAAGAAACGTGAGTGAAGGGGTCCCGCCGCCCTCCTCTCGGCCCACTGTGTCTCTCTTGGATTTGCGTCAATAAATTGTTATCGCAAGCGAACTGTGGTACTTAGTGCAATGTGATAAGTCACAAAATCAACCGGAATGTTCAAGCAAATTATAGAAAAAAACCCTTTCTAAATCCGTGAAGTAGTTCTCTCGTTCGCTAGCTAAACAGAGGTAAGGTACACGCCCTGAGTCTGGAGTGTCAGTGAGGGGGTCCCGCCGCCCTCCTCTCGGCCCACTGTGTCTCTCTTGGATTTGCGTAAATAAATTGTTATCGCAAGCGAACTGTGATACTTAGTGCAATGTGATTAGTCGCAAAATCAACCGGAATGTTCAAGCAAATTATAGAAAAAAACGTGATCTAAATCCGTGAAGTAGTTCTCTCGTGAAAAGCGGACTGACAGACAGACAGACTGTCGATTTTTATATATATATATATATATATATAACTTTCTAAGCAGTCTCAACATTAAAAGCACCTGCCTGATATTCTGTAGTTCCCCCTGGTGCCCCTAAAAGCACTTTGAACCATTGAGGCATGGACTCCACAAGACCTCTGAAGATGTCCTGTGGCACCAAGACATTAACAGCAGATTTCATCCTGCTTAAATATGCCACTGCCATTAGGGAACACCACTGCCGTGAAATGGTGAACATGGTCTGAAATAATCTTCACGTAGGGGGAACATGTCAAAGGAACATCCACATCAATGCTACGACCCAAATTGTCCCAGCAGAACATTACCCAGAGCATCACACTTGCCTACTTCCCATAATGCATCCTGCTGCCATCTTCCCCAGGTAAATGACGAACACAAGCCTGGCTGTCCACATAATCAAAGAGAAAATGTGATTCATCAGACCAGGTCTTCTAGCATTGCTCCATGGTCCAGTTCTGACGTGCTTTTAGTGGTGGACAGGGGTCAGCATGGGTACTTTAACTGGTCTGTGGCTACGCTGTAATGCACTTGTGTTTTCTGCCACCTTTCTCTCATGGCCAGCATTAAGTTTTTCAGCAACTTCTGCCACAGGAGCTCTTCCTTGGGATTGGACCTTACGTGCTAGTCACACACATCATAAGAGCCTTGGGCGACCATGACCCTGTCACCTTCCTTGGACCACCTAACCCACTGCATGCTGGGAACAGCCCACAAGACCTGCCATTTAGGAGATGCTCTGTCCCAGTCGTCTAACCATCACAATCTGGCCCTTGTCAAAGTTGCTCCGATCTTACGGTAGTCCATTTTTCCTTCTTCTTCCAGCACATCACCTTTAGGGACAGACTGTCCACTTGCTGCCTGATATATCAGGTGCCACTGTAAGGAGGTCACCTGTGTCATTCACTTCACCTGGCAGTGCTTTGAATGTTGTGGCTGATTGGTGTAAATTGTTGGATGTTTCATCCTGTACCTAAAGCTTTAGACTTGTCCAATATTGTACATAAAACTTTCAAAATGCCAATTGTTAGAAATGAAAAATGAGATTTGAAACAAGACTGATAGACATTCCACTCATATATGTCCATAAAATTATAAAAAGAATTGTTTTTAGTAATATGTGAAGCAGTTTTTACACTCTTCATTAAACTTTTAAGTTTGGACTGTTACAGTATGACATGTAGTCGTGTGTGTTGTAGTTACTGTAGATGGAGAAGTCATCAGGTCTTGTTATCTGTATGTAATGTGATGGATAATGTATTTGGAAATTTGTACTTAGAGATTTATATTGTCAGAAGAACATTGTGTTTTGTCTTTGGGTTTTAAAGCCAAGAAATGTTGGAAAGATATAATACATATAAATAACAACATTGTGTGTAAAGCAGAAACCTTGACAGCCTTAAAGAAGAATCCAGATGAGATATTGAGAGAGCTTAGCAGATAGTTAAACATATGGGCTTGCTGGGCTCAGTGGTCAATGTAACGTATTACACAGGCAGGCTCTATTGTAGGCACGGAGCTGGACAGTTTGACATCCGTAGCAGAGCGACGGGCGCTGAGCAGGCTCCTTTCAATCATGGAGAATCCACTGCATCCACTGAACAGGATCATCTCCAGACAGACTGAGGAGCAGCTCCACTGACAGACATGTGGAATAAGTGACCAAGTAGCGTGTTAGACCAGGGGTCTCCAACACGTCGCTTGTGAGCTACTGGTAGCTGGCAACCCCTTTCCAAGTTGCTCACCAAAGGGTTAATGAATCCTGCATAAATTTGAAAACTTGATTAGTCAAATTAGGGGTGGGCGATCTTTCCAAAAACATCATATCACGATCCACAATCTGAATTGCGATCTCTCTTTTCAGTGTGGGTTCAGGTGAACTCGATATTTTTTTGTGATGTTTTAATGCAAAATGTGAGTTGTGGACACCAACATTTTGTAAATGTTCAGGCAAAACAAGCTTATTGTGTTTGTTTGGGTTGAAATAAGAGATGAGAATAAACGTTAGAACACATGAGGAGCTCTCGGCCATTTTCAATTTGTAAAAATAGCTCTCAGGGGAAAAAAGGTTGGAGACCCCTGTGTTAGACAGTAGTTTTCAGAAGCCATGAAGAAGGCTAACAGACTGTCAGGTTATATAGCGCCTTGATGTGTGGAGTGTAAGTCACAGGAGGGTCTGCTCAGCTTTATAACACAATAGTGAGGCCTCATCTGGAGTTCTGGGTGCAGGTTTGGTCTCCAAAAAGACATAACAGCACAAGAGAAAGTCCAGAGAAG